>NC_087069.1:27575400-27841447 GCF_963678635.1 Symsagittifera roscoffensis
CCAACTATCATAGGTTTATCCCACAATATTTTTGTTACTGAAAAGCTAATTGTGGCTAATTGATCGTCAATGATTTGAAAGCTTTTCATTGTGCTCAGAGCTGTTTTTGTAAAAGTTCCCTCTCATTCCTTACAATCTCCAGCTTCTTTCTTCCTAACTTAGACTACATTGTCTTACCGAAAGCTGAATTAACTTTTAGCTTGTAGAAGTTCTCCTGGAATTTATTTACCGCGGCTTTTCGTAGGCGGGTGTTGAGGTCGACAAAGGGTGCCATCCAGTGACTTTGGCGGAACTGAAGAACTTTTCTCGTTGCTCATTGCACCGATGTCCACTACTTCACGAGAGGGGGCAAGGGGGTAATCAGCAAAGAAGTCGTGAAGCTCTTCGGGTATGTTTAAATTGACTTCAACTATATAACCCCACTCTGAGGTTTCGCTGGTGAGCAGTATGTCTGCCAGACTTTTTTCAACTATTGGAAAATCGTTTAATGGCAAAGGGCAGTGTTTCATTATCCCCCCGTACAAATTGTTTGCATGAATATTCAGGATGTAGCTTGATGGTTCTGAGAGCGAAAAATCGTCGAGGTATTTATTGTTTGCTTTGTAAAATCGGCGCGCATAGACCGACGACATGCCTCCTCGTATCATTCGCTGCACGAGGTCCAGATGTTCACGGTCCGTTAAGAATTTCAGTTCGGGCTTACAAACTTTTAAAAACGCGTCCCCGGAAAGGTTACTTGCCGTGAGGTAACAGGCGCAATCCAGCCCGTATGTTTGATAGCAAACTTCCCGAAAAGCTTCGAAAACGGAAGCAAGCAATAGCACATCTGTAGTCAAGTACAAGTCGTGGTAATCACCAAGTGAGCCACACTTCCATTCGGTGAAAACTTTAAGGGCATGATTGTACTCGCTTCTTGAAACACTCACATCCCCTCCTGTTAGACTATTTTTCCACATTGCTCGTGGGGGAAGGCGAGTTTCTCGGAATTTTTCGAATGAGTTGAAGTATGAGTAGGGGTAATGCCCTTTCTGTTTCAACAGACAGACTTTTTAAGGTGAGTGGCCGAGTTTTTCAAAATAGTTTTCCAGCAGAAAAAACTTTTCGTTGGGCAAATTATCGACAAGTTTTGCCAACGATGCTAGCATGAACCTATACGAATCGATGAACTTCAGATTTTCGTAGAGTTTTTTGATTTTGCCGTTTTTGTCCGTGTACGTTTTTATATATACTGAGATTGTGAAGAATATATATTTTTCTTCAGATGCCGGTTTTACGGAAAAAGTGTTTTCCGAATCGCTTTTTGTTAGCGCTTTGATTATGAAGTGTAAATCATAATTTGACAAATTATGAGCTACCACTGGAATGTTATTTGTTGTTTTTCTATTAACGTTACACTCATTGTGTGCCCAACCCAGGAACTTGTTGGTGTAATGGCAATGATCAAGTACCACTTGATCATTGTCGGAAAAATCATTCTCGCATATCCAACAAATTGTAGCATCTTCCCGTTCATGGTCTGTTATACCAGTGAAAGTGTAAGATTTTTTTTCTACGTAAATTTGTCTCGCTAGCGATTCAAGGGAGCTAATTAGCTCTTCCATCACATTCGGTCCTCTTTTAAGCTCAAACTTTAACAGGTCTTTTTTTCCCAAATTCGATTACTGCTAACGCGTAGCCGCACGGTTGATGGATTTCAATTGTTTGCGTGCTAGATTTTCGCGGATCAGGTTGCGGTCCGTATACTGGTAAGAGCAGTGACTCCAAATCAAAGTAGATTACTCTGGGTACGTACCAACGAGCTGTTAAGTTTTTGAACTTGTGGTCATCTTTTCCCGGCTTGGGCATTGTTATGACGACATCTTCGTCTTGGTAGCGCAGTTCTTGATGTCTTCTCAGAGTTTCAAATGAAGCGCATGTGTGGAAACATTTGCGTCAAATCTCAGATTGAAATCGGTGCACTTTGTGCCGCACGTACTCGACCAGTTTCTGGAGATCACTTATCAACACATAGTGATATTTTGATCCATCTGTCAGCAGCAACAAGTCCACAATCAGGCTAGTAGTGAATCTGCTCGATACTCTTATGGGCAACAATTCGCCATCGTTGTACCTGAACAGAAAAATAATTTTTATGCGTAGGTTTGGAATGAAATAAAAAGGGTGTTTGAATAGGTGAAGAACATTAATGAAGGAATTTTAAAATTTTTAGAAGGCAATTAGATTTTGCTTACCGGAAGACGTTGATTTGACAATCGTTCAACTTTTCAAATCTGTCCATATCCATCAGACCCATTGGCATTTTGTATTCCCCATTGATTTTCACAAATCCTTTTTTATCGAGATTGTAGGTTGAGACTTTGTTTTTCTCCAGCCACCGTCTAGATGTGGGGTAGAGGACCGGCTCATTCACATTGTGATATGCGGCAACAAAGCAGTAGAGAAAGCAACGGTCATCATCTTTAGTGTTGATATTTGTGAGCAGAGTAGATGCTGCGCTGAGTGCATCAGGTAGCTCGAGGTAGGATCCTGCTCTTATTGGTGTGAAGGCCGCGAAACTGGTTTGCAATTTTTCAATTCTGTCAATAATCCATCCGCTACCATGAGAAGAGAACGAATTGACTTGGTTGACCATATGTTCAATCAGTTCCAAGAATTGATCCCCAGCTATTCCCTCGAAGTACACTGTCAATGCCTTAGTGTTCAGAAACAGCATGGTCCCTTCGAAGTTTCCACTGTCCCCGTCTTGCACTGTGGGAATTTTGATCATTCCCACTTCCACCTGGAATTGCACCTCGTTCGGACCCTCTTTGACCCTTTCCAGTATGAGAGCATCTCTTTCCTCCTTGTTTTGCATCATGACTTGAAGCAAATCAATTTCTTTTTCCTCAACTTTGAGATCATATCGACGCAATTTGTATCTGAACGCGCTTTCCGTTGGGGCAGCGGAAGACGTCGTCTCAATGCCGTCCCAAACTGGCAATGCGTGTTTCTTCAGCAAGTGTTGTCCATAGCTTTCCGCGGTGAGAAATATTGTATGGCAATAGATACAATGACTATTCGAAGTCATGTCATGTACCAGCTCGACGTGCTCTCGGGCTTCCGACAAACTCTCGAATGATTCGAGACACTCATCGCAAACAGTTTGAGGAGGAGGGGGAGGAAGGATCTTGTGAACTTTTTGTTCATGTCTTCTCAAGTTCCTTTTAGAGCTCAGTTTTTTTCCGCACTGCTGGCAAGGAACAGGTGTCGCGATAGAAGTAGAGTTCGGCATTGTTTGTTGAAGTTACTGAAGTAATTCAGGAAAATTTCAAGAAGTAAAACTGGTTATGAAAAAGCAAAAGCGAGAAGTGACTAGCACCAAAAAAACTTTGCGGGTAAGGGCAAGTAGAAGCCATTAACGAGAGTTATACTTCGCCGTCTTGACAATAAGTGTTTTCCTTTCCGAAAACAGGGTTTATTCTAGCTTTAAGCTCTATATGTCTCATCACTCTGCTCAAGTGCAGGGGTTTTGTATACTAAAAACTGATTCATTTACAGCCTCAAACTTTTGCTGTTAATTTTAAGGGTTAGCGATAAAGTTTTGGCTTTTTTAGGGGACTGGTTTAGACTTTCAATTAACATTTCAGCACTAAATTACAAAATTTAAAGCTTAGAATGATTCAGATAGAGCCTAAAACTTTTTCTGACTAATTTTAACCGTGAAACAGTAATTTCCTAATGATTTCAAGCCCACTTCTTGGTTTGCGTAAATAGGTATAATAAAAAGTGGAAACATGAGATAAAAGTATTCAGAAAGTAAAGCCCTCAAGTAACTAATTAAGTTGAAAAAAAATATTAAACTTAAAAATGAAAATTTTGCAAATTTGGTACCTTGATAGTTACCGATGCATGATCAGCATAGATTGTCATTTGAATGTGTAAAAGATATCGGAATCAAAGTTTCCTTCATGTCATTCAGTGTCCCGTGAAACATTTCCTATCATGTCCTTCGAAATATTAAGGCATGGCCGTTTGGTTTAAGGGGCAATAGCTAACCCGGTGTTGCTCGTCGCTACGCTCCTCGGGAACGCCTCCAGTTCTGTAATTTCAAGTGAAATTTTGTTTTTCAAAATAAAGGAAAAACTCAAACTTTTTATGTTGTGATAAAAGGAACAGTAATGTTTAAAAAAATGTCTTTTAAATCTATCAACAAAAAAACCAGTAAGTTTTGTGGGACCTCGAGCACAGTTCTACTGGTCGTGTTCGAAAATTAAAAAACATAATTTTTTAACTTCTTTTTTCCTTCATTTTTAGCTTGAATTATTCGTTCTCGTTTTAAATTCAAGTGAATGTGGTTTGAAATTTTTAGGAGCTATCTGATACGTACTCAGGACAAGCGTAGAAATAAAAAAAAACCATTATAGCCCAATCAAAAAGAGTAGACGCTTAAAAAATTGTGATTTTTTGAGAAAATCTGATTTTTGTGAAAATATTGAAAAAAAAATTGGGAAAATTTTTTTTTCTCTCCAAATCCATTGAAACTACCCTCAATCAATTTGCCATGAATTTCTGAGCAGGGTTAAGGGTCATGTTCATTTTTCGAAAAAAAAAACATAAATTTTCTTTTTTCATATTTTTACCAAAAAATTGTCCGTTTTACACCCAAAACATGTATATGAATGTAATATAATGCAGATTTATGGCTTAAAATACTCTCTGTCACTTTGCGTAAGACCTGGCTAACCCTACCGGGCACAAAGTATGATGAGAGAGAACAGAGAGTGTTTGATAAAAAAGCCAAATAAATATGGTTGGACTACCAACAACAAAATGTTGGACCCTTCCATATTTATCTTTCTTTTGAAAAGAAAGCAATATCCCGAAAAGGATATTCCAAATGGGGTTCACTACTGAGCAAGTGTATTTATCTCTCTCTCTCTCATTCTTTCTCAAACAACAATTTTAGCGTAAAATTATTCTCGATTTGTGAATTTTTTCTAGTTTTTCTCTAACATTTTGCTGAAAACTTTACGGGGCAAACTTTAATTGATCTATTAAGCAAAAAAAACTGAGACAAAAAATATACACACAGTAATGTTAAAACAGCTTAGAAGTCAAATCAAACAAAAATGAAGATATAAAACATTGGAATAATATTTGAAACAAAGGAAATTTTTTTGGTTAAAGTTATTAGAAACCTCGAAACTAGAGTTTTCTCTTCTTTGGCGCATAGCAAGCTGCATTTGAAGGAGTGCCTTGAATGAGATCTGGGGTGACTAGATCAATTGTCTCCGCACTAGATGAAATCCGAGCATCCGAATAGGAAGTTGATTGTTCTGGAGTTGAAACTGCTCCCCTAACAAACGACTCGGGAGACATTGCTGTCGGAATATCCCAGTACGCTTCGCGCTCTGCATAATCACGAATACATCCCTCCTGATTTTCATACAACGGCATTGACTCGCAGTCATACGCGAAGAGAATTTTTCTTGGAGACTGCTCGAGCGAGGTTGTGTCGTTTATCTCCGTCTTTTCTAATGCCGGATAGCTCTCGTGAATAGTGCAACTCTCGTACATTCGTTTTCGATTCTGTCTATGAAGAACGATGTGATCAAGGAGGTAGTTCGGTAGCATGATATGACTTTTTGTAGTCCATTCCTCGTTTTGATTCTCGTCGTTTTTTCGGGGAGCCAAGTCATTGAACGGACTTGCTGTAGACGGAGAGACTCTCTCTTTCTGTTGATGGATGACTGCAATCGACTCTCTCGTGTATGTTTGGTAGATAATTGTTCTTTCTCGATCAGACACTGAGATTATTTGTAAAGGACTAGTCATGACTTGAAGAGGTTTAACGTTTTGTTAAAATGAAATGACTGAACAACCAAAATGAAATTGAGAGAATGAAAAGTATGAAAAGTTTATTAATGAGAATGAGATCAGGAAAGGGGTGGCATAGTTCAATCAGGTCAAAGCTAATAACTTTTTAGGCGAGGCTATCAAGTTTTATTCATTCTTTTAAGCATGACGCCTGAGGTCATGTTAGGAATGAATGTGAAAACCCGATTTTTTAGATTTATGTGATAGCTTTAATATAGTGGCTACGGGCGAAAGCACTCAAAATCAAGTTTTCATGATAGTTTGCCAGACATTCTTTGTTATGCTGTTAGAAATTAATTACCATGATTCATAACAGTCATTAAAATAACCGTCACAATAAATAACACTAGAAGACTTTTAGAGTATAGCCGGGGGAAAAGGTAACTAAATACCCATATAAAAAGAGGTTTATCGTTAAAGAAATTATATCCTTGGTGATTAAGTCTTATCAATATGGCATAGGGTGCTCGTAAACGTTATCACCTAAATTTTTACTTTTGAGCGCATGATCTGTCTCGTATACTGTGATCAGTCATTCTTCAACCTTCCACACTAAAAACCAGTTGGTTGTTATTCATTTATAATGTACGCTTCTCTTGAAACGGATGTAGACTATTTCGATGATTTTAGGGATATATCTTCGAACGATAAACGTTTAGTTAGAGTCGGTGCAAAAACATTCGCACAGACCGGTACTTACATAACTATCAAATTGTACAAAAAAGACGAAGAGGGAACTGTCAAGTATCGACAAGGAATAACTTTGTCAACTGGTGAATTCGAGTCCTTGGCGGACAATTATACAAAAATCAAAAGGTTGACGAAAGCAAAAAACTGCGACGTGACTGAAAAACTTGGAAAAAAGCGAAACAAATCTAAAAAATCTTCATGCTCTGAAAAGGAATGCGAAAGTGAAAACGATGAAAACTGTCGGGCTGTGTAACATTATCAACTCGTTATTCTATTGAAACTTCAAAGCAATGGTTGAAGCAATGTATGAGCAATCCCCTGATTATTTCAAACATTTCCGTAAAAATTAAAATATTTTTTCATCCTGAATCATGAACCCAACTTTTCAGGCTTCGCTTCAAAAGCAAATGTTGCGGTATCCTCCCATTCGAATAAATTAGATTTTTGCAATCATCGGATTGACAACAAAAAACATTATCATGTGCTGGTCGAATTCAAGAAAGAGTCTACCGATTCATTTAACAAGATGACTTCAAAAGCCTTCGTTGTTCCTTGTCTTCTCTCTACAGTCAAATATTTAATTTTGGGTTGCTCCAACTATGAATTGTCTGGCCGTCTGATGGAAAAACTGAAAATAGCTGTGAATTACAAATCAATCAACAACTTAGATGTTAGTGGTGTTCCAGTTCGCAGACGATTGCCTCAAGTTTGCTTCGGCTTGCAGACTAAATCTGTTCAAACTCAAACTGACCTGATTACTAACGTAACAATTGAACGCTTTAGTAATATTTTGAATGGTGAAAACGCTGCTGAGTTTTCTAAAATAATTGACATAATTTTAAGTGGGTATGGTTGTATGGAAATTGATTCAAACACTTATTTTGTGAAATTTATCATGGAGAAGAAATTCAAGTTTTAAATATTGGTTTTCTTTCGCTCTTGTATATCAAAAAAATGTTACTACACAAGCAGAAGGCGTTCCCGAGGAGCGTAGCGACGACCAACGCCGGGTTAGCTATTGCCCCTTAAACCAAATGGCTATGCCTTAATATTTCAAAGGACTTGATATGAAACTTTTCGCGGTTCACATAAACTTGCAGAAAAAAAACTTTGTTGTTAATAAGAATGAATTGAAAAAAAAAACGAATTTATACATTTTACAAAAACATCAATAAATTAATTTAGAATAACATATGTTTGGCAAATCTTATCAAATCATGATCATTAAGTTTGAAACCTATTGGAAATTTGTTTGTAATTATAACATGAGCAACATAAATACAATAAAGTCCGCATAACACTGAATCAGCTGATTGTTTTGGTTTTTTCAACAGTAGTTGATTTCCCTCGTGAATTGTACGTCGCATATTCTTGTACACTAGGGGATAATCACATAATCGTTTACCTAGAGGATCTGCGAAGATTATCTGTCCTCCAGCTTGAGCAAAAAGCAACCAGTGGGTTCCAGGTTGATCCGATGGTGAGGCATTCATAATCATGAACGTATTATCGTTTTTCAGTACTGAAGAGCATGGCAAATCTGCCGGAAAAACACCTCTAAAGCGATATTTCAAATGTTTACAACGGTTAATAATTTCTAATAGTTGAAGATTGTCCATGTTTATCTTAGGTCATAAGAGTGTTTTTGGTAATTTTTCTATCTGAACGCACATAAACTAATGATGCACGCTCTCCCATAAACAATAACTCGACGTTATTACCGAGACCTGCGTCAAACTTGAGTTTGAGCGAAATAGTGCAATTGGTCAATTCACGATGAATAAAATCGTGTGAAGCCTCCTGAGTAGACGTGAGATCAAAAGCCATAATATAATGATTATCATAATTAGCGAGACTGATTCCATGACTAGTGTTTAAAACAAAATCAAGAGCCTCAAGCGTATTGTAATAAAATCTTTTATTTTCTGATGTTGAGATGGGAGTTCCGGCAATGGGTAGACCGTTTCTGTACACAATGATCTCATTCAACCCAAATTTCTGGTAATGAAAAGGGTTTGTTCTATTAGTACCCAAATATGCTTCGTTTATGCTCATTGCTACTATCATTCTTTGAACAAGTTCTTTTGCAAAAATATCCTCTTGTCGCCATCTTTGTACTCCTGCAGTTGCGAGAAACGTTTTTGGTACTACTTCGATGTAATTGTAAATTGCCGGGTTCTTCAACAAAGTTTTTTCTATTGATGAGAGAACATAGTCAGTCACAGTCATCTTTCTGACATAGAAGTTAGCTTCGATTATTTGGACCTTGTAGTGTTTAGCTGCATCTTCAGATATGACAACAAAATCATTAGGAGAACGTCTAAGAGACAATCTTATTGTCACACCGCTAAGTAGATGCTTGTCACACGACAAAAAGTCGCGAGCAATTTTACCAAATAGCTTCAGCTCGCTCGAGGCCGCAACGAGACCTTTACGCTCCGTAACATCATCAGCTCTCCTGCGTAACAAAGCTTTTATGGGCAAAATTAGCTTGGTAGTTGATATTTTTTCACCATTCAGAGACAGTGTACACTCAGAAAATAATGAAGATAAACGATTGTTAACAAAATACGGCGTATCTCTGTTTGCCGCCTCTGTAGCATGCGTTCGAAGCACGTTTCCATTGCTTCGAACAATTCGTGCAACGATTTCCAAACGAGTACGTTGAAGATCGATGAAATTATTTCTGTCGCGAGTACTTCAAACTCGAGCATAGGACCATCAGGAGAGTAGGAAGGTCCAATTTTTTTGGTGAATGCATTTTCAAAAGTGACAAGTAAAGGCGGTTTCTCAAATAAGTCCAAGGAGCTGTGAGTTGCTTCACTCGGGATTAAATTAGAAATCATTTTTGACCCTTGTAAAGAAATCGGAGCGACTTCTCTGTGTAGTTCGTTTTCTGGGAATGACGCGTCTCGTTTTTCGTTTAAACGCCGTTGTTCTTTTCGGATGACTTTTCCGAGATCTACTTCCTCCTCCTACTTGCCTTTTGATTGTTTTTCTAACGGTGCTATTGAGTGCCTGCTTAGGACTTTTTCTTTTTGTTGCAACTTCTATCAGTTCTGGAGCTGCCTGAAGAAGTAGTTTTTTCCCATTTTTTTAGCCGCAGGTATCACAAATTTTCGAGCCAGTGGAAGTGCGACTCTTCCTATTCCCAAGGCTAATGCACCGAAGCCACTGCCTCGTTGTCTATAATGCCCCGAGAAATGTGGTAGGTTTGCTTGGTTGTGGTAATATGAATCCATTTTGATCAATTGCTAAATTTTTGAAATTTCAAAGTCAGAACAACATTTCCCCCTCCAGCGAAAGGAACAAGTCCTCCAGTTTCTGTGCGCAAGTTCACAGAATAATTGGAATTATTATTGAACAAAAATTTTTTTAAATCCAAATTACTAAGCACTTTACGATGATTCGGTTCAATTGTACATGCGTAACCGTTTTTCACTCAACGATTTGTATCAATGACTCGTAAAAGGGGTGCTTTTGTGTCTCCGACTATTTGATAATGAATTATGTCCAGATAAATAAACATAAGCTGAGTACCAGCGCAAACATCAACGGGATAGTCAGCAATAAGATCTTGGGTAGAGAATGTGCTATGTTTCGTGCTTCCTTGTTTGTAACCTATATGATAACCAGTTCCATCTCTGACGCCTTTGACTCCAAGTAGACAAGGAAATTGCGGGCTTGAAAAAGTTATACCTTCCCAATAATGGAGCCATAAGGAAAGATGTTTGGTTATTGGATCTATTACGTAATCCAATTTCTCTAATTCTGTCTTTCGACGAATCTCGTCCAGTATTTGATCAATGTTCGTATATTCTCCTTTTGTTATTTTTGCTGTTTCTCCAAGGTAAGGTCTGGAGATCTTGTCTTTCTCAATTTTCATGCTTGCTATAACCCGATCTTTTTTGTAGTACACAATGTTGTTGTCAGTTACGTTGTTTATCTGAGTAGGGAAGGTAATTTCTGTAACTGCTACTCTCCATTCACCTTGCAAATTTATTTCTTCACTCAGGAGATTTTTGAAGTTGGCCAGAGTGTTATCTTTAAAAACGTTCATTGATGCAGATGAAACTAGGGTAATTGTGAAGGAAGGGGGAACATTATCGGTGAAAAGGCTTTTGGAAGTGCCCTCAGTCATGATTGTCCTTCTCCAGAACGCGAATTAGTTCAGACTCGTAAAATTTTCCCTCAATCGGTTCTCTCTTAGAATCAATCAAATTGTATGTTGGGGGATTTTGTGTTGGTATGTCAAAAACTTCAAACACCTCATCGGTGAACGATTGTTTGTAACCCTTGCGAAAACGTATGTCTACTTTGGCAAGTCTAACATAATCACCAACATAAAGCTTTGGACGTCGAACCAATTTCAAAGACTGTTCTGCTCTTAATGAAATCAAGCGAGGAACATCTTTTTAGTTACTTTATTTGGTGCAAGATTTGTGACACGATTTGTTCTCGAATTAATTGCATTGACAATATCTTGCAATTTGTCAATGTATGAGTAAGTCCATTTATCCTCCATGTACTTATAAATAAGATTTTTCAAGGAACGGATATTTCTCTCAGCGAATTCGGACTTTTTCTCGCTCTCTGTGCTATATGTGTTTATGCCTTTCTTTTTACATAATGCTTCGAAGGACCCTTTAAACTCTGTGCCCTTGTCCACCCATACTTTTTCCGGTTGTTTTGTCGTTATCAATAGTTTGAACGCTTCTGCTGTTGTAGTAGCATACTTTGATTTCAAGGGTTGCACTCTGAGATAGCGGGACATGCAGTCAACTGCAACAAGCAGATACTTAACATCATGGTTGTACTGGGCAAGTTTATCAACAAAGGCCAGATCTAATGACCAGATTTCGTCGATATCGTAAACTATGACCTTGAGTCGCGGCGTTTTTTGGATCACAGTTCGATATTTTGTGTAAGAAGGTTAAGTATGAAGGAAATGCTTAACTTTCTTTCGCGACAGATTGCTTGCTTTTATCAAGTTGTTCACACTACCAAATAACGCGGGACCTTTGTCACTGTATTTAGTTTTCAACAATTTTTCTTCAATCTTGGTAATTTTCCCATTGTTTTGTTTGCGCCTTCGTCTTTTCTGACGTTGGAGAATCTGAATCGTTATGGGGCGTTCCGTATGAGTCAGAGCCTTCTTCTGACTGTTTTTCACGTTTTTGCTTCCGGGTTTTTCTATTACCGCTGAGACTTTTTCGTTTGTGTTTTTTACTTCTCTTAAGGTTTGCACTACTTTTTTCCTACCAAGTGAGCGATGTTGAGCGGGTTCTTGAGGGTCCGGGTTCTCGTTTTTCTTGAGCGTTAAAAGACGCTGATTGAACCGCGTGTTTGGCTTTTCGATTTATTACCAGGTTTTCATTCAAGTTGAGAGCAGTTAAAAAGTTAATGAACGCCGGATTGTGTAATTTTTTCGTTGGTTGTTGTATGCCGTATAAAAAAACTGCAGCTTTAAGTCCTCTTTATCTACATATATCACCTCATTGTCACGGTTTATGGTTACTCTTCCTGAATTTTCTATGATTTCAAAAACGGTTTTTGCTCTAACAAATTTTTTGTCTTCTGAAACTTGTAACTGTCCTAAAATGCTTTCGGTCTGTTTATTGTGTTTCTCTTCTAGTATTACGTCTTTAACACGTTCGACCGGTACTTCTTCATCGTCCGTTAACAGTTTAAGCTGTTCTTGTTGGGGCTCAACATTATCCGTAAACGTTTCCTTCGTTGCAGTAGTCTTACTAGTTTGTGGAGGTAATTGGGGTCTAAGCCGGTTAAGATAGGACAGTTGAGCATTTTTATGTTTAATATGATTATCATGAAGTTATCGTGGCTGCTCTTTAACATATAAGTGTTTCGGAATTAGAATGAATTCTTCAGCAGTCATCATTAAGTTGTGAGGTACTTGTAAAAAAAATAAAGTATTTGTCGAACTAAATGGAAGCCTTCTTTACTCAAAATAATCGCACGTTTTTTGACAACACTGTTTTTTGGAGTTATTAAGTATGTGTATGCTGTCTCGAATTGTTCGATGTTTGCGATTTTGACGGGTACGTTTCCATTGACTACATTGAGCAAACATTCACAAATAGGTGTTATGATCTCACGATTTGAAGTTTTTCTAATTAATCTTCTTAGCTGGTCAGGTTTCAGTTGTACCATATGCCGCAGAATAGATAAGTTTTTCTTTTTCATTTGTGATTGGATTAGTTTCTGCTTCAGATAAGGGTAAATAAAAAATTGTTGGCCCAGGTGGTGTGATATTTGAACAATATCTCAAACAATCTGATGTACGGGGGTCCAAGTCGATTAGAAGATGTCCAAAAGAGTCTCTGGTAGCTAATTCGTAACAGTTTCTCAAAAATTTTGATACATTCAATTGTCTTCCTAAAAGATCTAGTTGCTGAACGTCGCGAGGCGATTTGAACAGAATGATGTGTGAAGTGTTCAAATCAATCGTACGCGACCATCGACTTTGTTGAAACAAGTTATGCTTAACATATATTACATCTATCCCTCTATGTCTACCCGCTGTCGCTAACCTAACAAATTCCTTGTCATTATAGATGTCTTCACATGAATCATCGAAAACTAGAAGAACATTTTCTAATTTTCTCACAGATTCGAATCCGTCGAATTTCATGAACTTCACATTCACTTCGCGAGAAGACACTTTTTCTGAGAATGCAGGTTGCATCTCTTTGTAAAGATATAGAACGGTTCCAAATTTAGGGTAAAAAGTATTTCCCATCAGAAGTTTCAAAATTAACACATTTTTCCCGGATCCTGAAGGTCCCACTATCGCCATAAAAATTTTTGTCGAAGTATCAATCACTTTATTCATATTCTTGGGTTTGGTAGTACGTAACCAACCAAGCCTGATAAAATCGAGAACCAAACTGACGTTTCTTCGCAACTTAATTTAGTGAAAGAAAGTTTGAGAATGCAGAAAGTTAGTAAAATTAGAATTACTACCATTTGCGCAACAAAAACTACTTCAGACCTTGGCAAAGTTACATTGTTACAAAACAAACTCTGTTACTATTGTTGCGTCAGGTTCATCTACTGTTGTTGTTGCTTCTGACATTTGAGAAACTATTTATTCTAAAGACTGTGTTAGACTTTTTCTCTCTTTGAATGAAGCTTGTAAAAAATTGAGTTAATTTTGAGAATAGTAAAAAATTTCATAACGTGTGAAATCTCTATCATTTATGTCATGCATTTCTAGAACAAAGTTTGCTGGGATATTTGCAGTTTTTTCGTAGTACATTATTTTTTTCACAGTATCTTCTTTCACAATCGTCTTAATCTCATCTGGCAATTCACTGCTGTTTAGATCCATCTGAACTCCTGGCTGACGTTTGGGTACTAAGACTAGTTCGGGAAGATATACTCCTCGCTTGCTGGCTAACATTTCTGATAAACTTGAATCTCTGGAAGTATACAAATTGATCAATAACTGGAAAAAACTTCTTCAACATAGACAACTCTTCTTCGGAAATTATTATTTGCTCCTTCCTCTGAACAATTTGGCCACTGCAATCAATACGCTCTTTTCTCGTTAATGAAATTTTAATATCACCCTCTGGAGGCATCCACGCACAAAGCATTGAATTTGGTGATAGGTATGTCTCCACTTTCGCTGATCTCTCGCTGTTGTTCATTTTTCAACCAATCATAAAAACCTTGGTTTTCTTCAGGGCACAATGATTCCTGGAGTTGTAGTGTGGAATGTGTTTATTGCAACTTGGATAATTTTTAAAATATAAGTTTTCAACCTGAGGACAGCCCAAATCATCTAGGTTTTCAATCTTTCGGTCCAAGTACTTGGCCAAAAATTCTGTCTTTTCTTTTCCTTTAGCGTAAAAAACGGCACCGGGATTTCTCAACACAAAACTCTGAAGTATTTGATTCAAGTTTATGTGAAGGTAATCACCGTTTTCCCAATGGAGACCGTTTCCAACACCTCTCCAACGCTGAATTTCAAGCCAGTGGAAATAAAATTGACCTTGCAAATACCATTTAGTCTCATTAAGATAACGGTGGTAAATAATTAAATAAAACACCGGAAGTTTTTTGTTTTTTGATAGCTTGTTGAAACATAGACGGATTTTTCTCTCCAAGTCTTTATCAACCCTTTTTGAGGTAAAATCAAACGAATAGTCGATTACGTTTTCATAATCAGCAAAATTCAAATCGCTCACAGTACCATACTGTTGTTTTGTAGAAATGCACCAAGAGATTTGTTGAAGCTCACTCAAATAAAATTGTTCTTTGAAAATTAACTCGTACTCTTTCTTTGAAATTTCCTTTGCCCTTTCGAGGAAGACGACGTAGCGTTCATGAAAACACTCTTAATTGTAAATGTTCATTATCAATATCTTCAGTACACCAAGTTCCCTCTAATTTCATTGTTCTTATTTCAAAATTTGACAAATTTATCATTTGGTATATTTTGCCCAGAAACGGCCGCCGCTTTTTGAGAGTAATTTCAATTTACTACCTTTTCACCATAAAATTTAGGTCAAGTTAAGGAATTAGTTTACTGCTGTTAACAGTTAAGCTACGCCGCCAAATTGGCCGGCGCATTTTTATTATATACCATAAAAGTCAATTCCCCGTTCACTAACAAATTTCAACTAGGTCGAAAGTTCATTTGCCCGAAACAAATATAACAATTAATATGATTCAAATAATTAACCAGGACCAATAATTAGGACCCCAAAAATTAGAATTAGAAAGAATTTTGTATGGTGTCCCTTGTTGTTAAGCAAAACTTAGCAAGATCCTAAGTAGGGGGTCTTCTGCTTTTTGGGTGGAAAATTTCTTTCGTTTACAAAATCCTAGGATAGGGGTCCTCCAAAAAATTAAGGACCCCTTTCCTAGGATTTTGCTTTACGTGAGGACTCCACCTTAGGAAGGACCCCCCCCTTAGGATCCGGGACACGATACAATACTACTAATTTGATTTTAAAAAAGGTTGATATCAAAAGTGAGTTCTTCTCCACTCAATCAATTTCTCTCTTAGTGTAAGGGTCTGGTCAGAAAAATGCTTCCTCTGTAGCTACAGGAAGACGGTTAGAATCCGAATAAAAATCCATTTTGTTCTATTTGCTGTGTGATAAATGTTATCTTGTGTCCGACCGAACTGCAGTTTTGTTATCAAAAAACAGCCAGCGGTTCAATTAAGTTAATCGTAACAACTTCTTTGGTCCGCATTCTGCGATCTTGTTTTGTTTTGTGGTTTGTTATTTCCAGTGCCAAATGGCATTTGTTTGCGCACTTTTTTTTGAAAACCCCTAGATAAGTTTTTTGGATGAATTTGAGCAAATATTGTTTGACAACACAAAAAGAGCTATCGTTAGATTCAGACTTTGCCCTGATACGATTCGTTTGATTTTATGAAAACCGAATTACTCAAAATTATTTAAATTACCTCAATTTTGCCCCAGTGGTAGCAGTCGGCATACCATCCGGATGGATTTGGTTTGATGAACAACTCGGTGTAGTTGCACTTGGAGCGCCTGCTCTGCCCATAAAAAAAACCCTGATGGTTAATTTTGGAAGCAATGTAACTTAAAGTTTTTCAAGTTCAATCCCAAAAAGTATCAATTAAAAGTCATTAAACGTATCTGTATTAAAAAATTCTCCGATAAAATCAGCATGGAATAATCGTTTCCGAACCGAAAAACAGGAAAATAACGAAGAACAAAAGAAGAAGAAGAACTCGAAGAAGCACGAGACTAAAAGGTGAAAAAAGAAGAACAGTAAAAAGCAGAAAAGAAGAAAAAGAGGAAGAAGAAGAAGAAAACTACCAAAAAAGCAGGAAGAAGGAAAAAAAAAGAAGAAAAAAAGAAGAAGACAAAAAGAACAGAAAGAAGCAGAAGGAGAGGAAGAATAAAGGGAGACTGTTTTGTTACAGTATCAGAAAAAAAAATGATCGATACTGTAATAGTCTGTATTTAATGCGAGATGCACACAATCAGTGCCTGATTTAGGGGGGGGGGGGGCGGACGCTTCCTCTCTCAGGGATTCGACCCCCTGCCGACCCGAAGGGTCCCCCCTTTGGTACTTTTAAGAAATCCAGTTTTGGCTGACCAACCTTAAAATTTTTCTAAAGGCGCCTTTGGCGCCAATATATACTAACTTTGAGGGGGGAGCGCGCGCCGAAAAAACGCAATTAGTTTTTCGGTCAAAATTTTCCAAAAAGTGCCTAAAAACGTCTTTTTCGGCCTGTTTTTACAAAATTTTGCCTGCGGCGTAGAAATTTTGGCCAAAAAAAATTTGGCCTACAAAAAAAAGGTCGACAAATTTTTCGAAAATTTTCTGAAAATCCAACGCCCCCTCACCCCCCCCCCTCCCCTCCAGAAAATCCTAGATCCGCCACAGCATACAATAATTATTTTTGATATTCATTGGTTACATAAATGTAAGTGGTTAGAAAGTGGACCAAAAATATTTCTCAAAAAAAAAAAACTTTTTTGATCAACGAGACAATTCAAAAAGTTCTTTTGTTTAGTTGATTCAGCCTTTCATTATACAATACATTCAAATCTACTATCAATAAAGGACCATACGCCAGCTATTTGTGCTAATTTACATTGTAGTATATTATATCTAACTGATTTAGAGCTCATTGATAGTTTTTTTTTTTTACAAATATAGCTGTGGTTTTATCAAATTTCCATAGTGCTTTCCTTCCTGAGTGCCACCTATTGGCCGTCAATTGAACACTGATCTATGCTGAGAAGCAATGAATCAATGAATCAATGCTTTCAGATTACCGTTCTTTTTTTGAAAAACTAATAACTCCCCTCATTGATTGGATCAAAATTGTTTCATGGATAAAAATCAGCAAAACTCGAAACAGAACGAGCACCATCGTTCTCGATTTGAACCCCCCCCCCCCTCCTCCAGAACTCCTGGACGCTCCACTCCACTCGACTGCCCTTAAGTCCTCACGCGGCCCGTGTTTATCTCCCCATCCCTGCATTAATACCCCCGCTCTCTACCCAACTTCTATTTAGAGAGCATCAAGAAGATAAGAGTGGAAGAGGGGAAGGTCTAATTGTGGGATACGGAGTAGAAAGTCGGGTGGGGTACATTGTGAGGCTAGTGAAAAAGCTGAAGTTACAGAATAAAAAAGCAATTATTATAAAGCGCGATTTTTAGCGAGACAAGAAAATAACTCACTTCAATTTAAAAGAATTATGAACAAATGAAAAAAGCTCACAAAACAAATTAGAGATTAAAAAGGGCTCATAATTAACTGATTAATAAGTAGTTAATTAATATCAAATTTTTGAAAAAAAAGCGAGAAGAATTTTTAATTGGTTGAATTTTTTTTGCTTCGAAAAATACTAGCATTTTAATCCAATTTTAATCATTAACAATCGATTGTTTTCAAGTTTTAGAAAAAATTCTGTTTAAACCCAAAATATTTCACTACTATCCAAGAAACTCCAGTGCGTCTTTTTCATAGGCTGGCGTTCAAAACACTGTTTGCATAAAAGTTTTCGTTTTGTTCGTACTGTGTGCTTCGATTCAGTTAATTGCTGTTTTCAATAAAGGATTTATTTTTCGGGCGAAAAAATATTGGGCGAAATTTTATTTCGGTGAAATTATCTTGATGCGATTTGAAAAACGAGCGTTTCAAAGCCTCGTCGTTTTGCTGTAAGATAATTGAATGTGAAAAAAGTAATCGTGAAACACTGTAGCCGGCGAAGATTTGAGCCGTTTTTCTTTTTTCAATGATCCTTTTTCATCTTTTGTTGAAAATTGCGCCTGGGAAAAATTGGACTCATCAACACTGATACTGGGATCTGAATTGGGGCCTGTTTGCTAAACAAAACTGGCTCGTTTGGCTACTTTTTTCCAAAAAATTGGATAATTCAGCTCGTTTTGAAATCTTGAGGCCAAGTTTTTACTTGACCTCTGATAGAATTCATTAGGAGGCCAAACTGTGCACTGGATAGGCGCACAATCTGTATCTGCATGTTTCTGGATTCCAGGGACAAACCATAAACATGTTAAAAAATTGTCGGAACGATCAAAGGAAATGAAAGAACAAAAGAAGAACAAAGGGAACTTCCTGGTTGCGGTATCCCCTCAAAATTCCCAAAACTCCAAGTTTGGCCTCTTAATGTGTTATGGCAGCATTAACTTCGTATAGGGAAGTTTCCGTTACCCCGTTATACTCTATTTGGTAGAAGCATTTGGTGCCCTCAGGGTAGTTGCCATCAAGCACTGCTACTGGGTTGCCCACTCTAGTTTCGAAATCGTCAGTCCTCATTTTGACTGGATGATCAGCTGTTCCACAACCTCTCACTGAAACACAATTGGGATCACACTTACTGTTTTTGCGTTGAAGCATACAGACTTTGCTTTTGGATTCCGCAGTCTTAACAAAAATGTGCTTCAGTCATTGAAACAAACAGTCCGGAACAAGATCAAAAGCCTAAGAGCAATATCCTCACTACTCTCCGCTGATTCCTTTCGCAAGAGTTAAGCCTTGATGAATACATTAGAGAGGTTACTCTGATATGAAAAAAAAAACTTTTTTAGCAAATAATAGTGCTCGTATGTCATGGCAAAGCCCCAAATATTACGATTGCTGAATAAAAAATTGAAAAAAAAAATATAAAAAAAAGAAACACTTGAAAGTAAATTGAGGAACTTTTTTTCTTTTTTCAACACCAACAAACTATTAAGTTTATGTCCGATGTGGCGCACTCATAGAGTATTTTCAGTTAAGATACACCGTCTGTTCGTCATCTTATTTTCGACCGGATAGGTTCGAGCAACTTCTTAGTCTACTACAATTCTTAATCTTATTTTATATCTCCTAGTCTCGATAGATCTAGTGTATGCTGGTATTTCTGAGTTAGATATCAGGAACTATCTTGAAGAAGAACAATTGTCTTGTAAGTTATAATTATTTTGTTTTGTTGCTGAAACTATGAATAGTTTCAGCGTTACAAACAACTGCAAGTGTTAACTCTGGATCATGAGTGGTAAACTAGAAGTAATTTAAAGAGACCGTTTTATCAAAAAACAACATTTGGATATAAACACTAGTTTTGAATTGGTTCCATTCATCCAGGGCTAAGAGAGTTAAGTTTTAAATTTTTTTACATTGAGGGATAGATGGAGAGATTTCTTGTTTCTTTGAGTAGTTTCTTTTTGTAGCATCACTGCGTAAGAGAAGAGGGAGAGACATTTGTTTGTGTTTCGGAGTAGTCTTCATAAAGATAAGGGGGACAATTTTTTGTTTTCCAGAAGTGGGTCTCGTTTATCTAGATTGTCTTGAGTGATCGTGTCGGCATTTCAAATTGACGCAAGGATGTGTCGAGTTCGTTCAGCTAGAGCGTGACTACGTGCAGGATGAAAATTGACCTTTCTCTGTGAAACACAAAGTGACTATGATATGTATTTGAAGTCAACACCCAGTTCACTTTTGTTCTTCTTCAATGTGTTCCTTTTCTACGACGTTGAGTCCATACTTCAAATCCTATGAGGTTTGTGACAACGGCAACAAGCCAAAACATTTACAATTCCAAATTCCGCATGTCGTCGAGTTTTCAGCTCCGTTTGCTGCTCGTTCCTTTTGCTCTAATCAATCGTTTTACTTTGCATATTTACATCTGTATCTTGTTAGTGAGATCAGTTATAGTTATGATATTTATTATTTGTTTACGCAAAAGCGTTTCTTTTTCTTTCGGTTACTTTAAAGATTCGCTCACCCTAGAGCAACTCTCGTCAAAAACAAAAGTGCGTGTCATGAGCGTAATGTAGCGCGGTGGGTTAAGCCGGCTAAAGAGCATGCTCAAGACGTCCTTATGGTGGATGAGACCAGATGAAGGAGTACAATTTCACCGAGCTGAGTCTCTTTTCGTATTGATTTTTTGTTCAATTTTATCAGTTGTTTTTCCCTTTTTTTGTTTTTGGCTGTGTCCTTTTTTGAAAGGTTTTGAGTTTTTTTGAGATTTGCTGTTTCCAGTGGTTTTAATAAAAATTGAATTTGGATTTCAAAACAAAAAATTATCCAGTGTGTTTCTTATATATGCGGTTGGTTTTGTGGCATTAAAGAGCTGCCTCGGTTAGCTTGAGTTTTCTTATAATTCCTTCCAACTGGGTTAAAGGAAAATTTGAAACGTGCTAAAACAACTTAGAGCTGTTTTCAGTTAGTTTCTGAAACTGGAAATTAAATATTAAACAATTCTACGCGGACGACCTACTTGGTTTTGGTGGAAAGAAAGCGCGAAATGTGGGCGAGTAAAAAAAAAAACAGTCTGTATAAAAGAAGCAAACATAACGAGGTTAGTTTTCAATAAATGTTTTAGCCTTTTTAGTCACTAATTCATTTTTGAATTTTACTATAGAATTTTCAGTTTATTGCATTTGTTTTATTTTTACTTCGCTATGATTTTTTAATGACATGGTTAGGATAAAATTTAAAAGTTGAAGAAGAGTTTTTTGATAAAGAACTCTGCATGCTTAAGTGTTAACTTTTAAGTCTTGTTTTTATTTGTAGGATGATTAGGGGGTTTTGGGAGGTAGGATGGCTTCACGCTAGGTGATCATGTCGGATTGTATCTTTAGGCTAAATTATTATTTTTTTTTGGAAAAATGCGGATTTTAAATTGAAAAAATTTTGTTGATTTTTGAGTTGATCGATAGAAGAGGGTTGTAATTTTTATATGATAGTTATTTAACTTGTAAACTAGAAGGATTGTGCTTATTTCTGACCTGGAGATCTTTGAGCTAGAGTTTTAGATCTACTACAAATTGGAGATATATCGGCTAATATTAGTGGTGGTGTTTAGAAGGAAATGAGATGGTATAAACTGTTTTGAGTGGCTGATTTTGAAAATAGTCAACTCGAGAGAGAAAGTGAGTTTTTGTAACTAAAAATTATTTTAAGTTTTCGTTAAAATTTGAATAGTTTTGTCTAATTCATCAGAGAGTTTTTGAAATTCTACATTATTTAATATTTTAGATTGTGGAATAAAGGTTTTGTAATCTTTTCTTGGTTAATTTTAAGAGAATTTGATTGAGGTTGTTGCGATTTTTGTTTGATTTTGGGTATGAAGACTTTTGCTTGTAGTTTAAAATCTAAAAAAAACACTTTTTTTCTGAAATGATTGTTTTTGAGGCTTGTCTGATATATCTTTTGGAAATATATCTGATAATTGGTGTAGATGATCGAAGTTTGTTGTTTTCTGTTGCAGGTTTTTTTGTGGTTTTGTCAATGATATGTAATCCTGTGAAGGAGTACAACTGTGAAATTGCAAAGGCCTTATTCCTTCGGTTAGTATGGGAATTCGGGTAGTCTATGTTGTATTAATTCTGTTTTTTTTTGTGATCTATAAGTTTATATGTGATATCTGTAGGTTTTTCTGTAACTTGAAATGGTCCTTTTCGGATAAATTGTAGCTTTTTTGAGATTTTTTTTGAATAAAAAATTTTAAGACTAGACGAAATTTGCTAGTTTAGGTTTGATGCTGATGTAAAATGTGAATTTATTCGAGAATGAAGATTTTGTCATTGTAATAATTTCTTTGCAATTTTTTGATAAAAATCATAAAGTTTTTGATCTTGATTTAAAGTTCATTCTGCATGGGTTCCAAAGGCTAAATTTTAGAGTTTGTGGATCTTTAAATTGATCTTCGTCATTTGTTGTTAAAATTATCGGTTTATGCGGTTTCTGTTCAAAAATCATTTCAAAGAGTGGTAGTCCAAGTGTTGTTGTGATTTGAAAATTATATGCTAAAAGTGATAATTTAACGTCCGCTGACCATTCGGTGTAATTTTTATCATATCCATTTATGATTTTTTGTAGGTGTTCTTGTAATGAACGGTTCATCACTTCAACTAGTCCATTTTTCCATGGCGAATTGGATGTCTCAGGTTTATGTTAGATCTTATAGGGATGACATAGTGTTAGGATTTCCTTAAATATAAACTCTGTTCTTTTGTCTCTGACAAGTGTTCCTGGTAATCCAAGTTTTGCTATCTAGTGTTCGTAAAGTTTGATATAAGCATAAAAAGCGTTGCAGTGAGGTTCATGGTTCAGTGCTATATAGTGTGTAAGTGCAACTACTATTATCATTACAAATGATTTTCCATCTGAGGAGGGTGATAAAGGACAATTGGTATGAAATGAGATTCTGCGAGTGAAACAAAAACCTTCTCCTTTGAAATAATTTTTTTTGACTATTTGCTTTTAGTGCGGGAAGGGTTCGTATATTTGACATGTTATACAATCATTATTGTGAGTGAAATTGGAATATGTCTTTTCTGATCCTGCATGTAAAGATTGAAATGTGAAATGCAATTGATAATAAGCTTAGTGAGAGACAGTGTACTGTTGTTTTAAGAGTCTGATTTTCTAAGAGGTAAGTGTTTTCTGTCAGTGTTTTCAGTTTATTGTCATGCCATTAAATTTTCGCAATTACCGACGTTTATTACATAGTATTTCAATATCGGCTTTTACTGGTTTTTTTTTAAATAATTTTGGTCAAGATTTTGTAGTAATTGAAGTGTCATTGTTTCTTTGTTTGGGAGAAAGTTATTTTACCTTTTTTTTGAGAGCGTTATATTATCCAAGGGGTTTGTAATTTAAAAATCTTTTTGATTGTTTGTTTTTGATTCAAATTGGAGGGGTCTGGCAAACTTATGGCTTCTGTTAGCTTTTCCTTTTCTATTATTGGGAATGAGTTATTCCGGTGTAGTTTTTGTTTAGATTTCTTTTGTTGTGTTTTAATTTTGATCCATGATGAGCATCGTTTTGGTTTAAATGTATTTTTCCCGATCAAATCTACTTCATAGTCGTTGTTTTGGCAATCAAGATCTAATGGGAATTGTTCTAAGTTGTTTAATTGTTTGGCATCAGAGTCAATTTTTACTGCATTTTAACATTCTATTCGAAGTGAGTTATTGAATAAATGTAGGGCTAGAATATCTGTGTTGATATCTTTAGCGTATTTGATAGATGAAGTCAGTACTCTAAAAAACTTATGAATTGGTTCGCATTCAAGATCAACCCACATATATAGTTTTTCTTTATTTTGATCTGTGCATATATTGATGTACATGACTGATAGAAAAGTCAATTACATGTCCTGTTAGTGGTATCAGACGTTGCTTTGCTGATTTGTATAATGGAAAATTTTTTGGAAAAAGTGGGTTGCTTGTGTTCATATTGGAGTTTGTTTCAATTACATGTGGAGTGTAATTTGTTGTTTCTTGATTGTTATCTAGTTCTTGAGATTTAGAACAAAAAATTTCATATTGGTAAATTTTCGATTGAATTGTTGTTTCATATTCATGTTCTAGTTTGAGCTTGTTAATAAGAAATGTGTTTTCTGTGTAACGTTCGTCCTCTGTGCCTTGATAGTGTTTGTGGTTTAACTGTAGTTCTGAAGTTTCTGTATTATCGACCCCTTGGGGGACTGAAAATTTTCATTTGTAGATTGTACTTGGTTAATTCGTCTTGGATAATTTGGTGTACTGCTTCTGTAGTTTTGACTCTGTGTTTGAATATGGAGAAATCTTTTGATGTGGTGACTGAGAATAATTTTCGATCTGTTCTGATAGTTGTTGTTTCTATTTCTAGAATTATCATGGAATCTATTATTATAATTATTATATGAAATGGTCTATTGTTGGAGTAGTTTTATGGTCTATTATACAATTAATTTCGATAGAGATTATTTGAAGTAGTTTTTAAACGATCTAGCGTAATTGTTTCTGTAGTGATCATTTTGACTGTTTGAACTACAATATCTATTTTGGAAACAAATTTGTGATTTTTATTGATCTGCTGATCTTCCGCGACATTGTTTTCGATAGAGGTTTCGTTATCTGTTATTGCTATAGCTATTTGGAATGGTATTCCTGAGCTATAGTTACTTTGAATTTTTTTTTGATTAATTTAGGTTTTTTTGGTTTTCTGTGTTTTGTGGTCTATTTAAATTTGTCTGCATTCAGCGTTGCTAATCCATATCTGTGACAAAAGTTACACCAATTTTTGAATGATTGTTTGCCTTTGAAGAATAAATTCTTTTGATATAAGTTTAAGACTTGAGTAATTTTTTGTGCTAGTTTAATATCAGAGTCTTGGATGTCTTGCTTATTTACTAATTTTGGAAAGTCTAAATTGGGTTCTCGGACTGATGATTGATGTGATGCTCTCTCTTTTTTTTTTGCAATTTTGCGTAATTGTTGTGTTAGAATCGTCATTGAGATTCGGTTGTTTTCTTGTTTTTATAATTATGTGAATTGAGAGAGTAAGTTTTTTGTACTGGGGTTTCAATTTTACTGCGAGTTATTCTATTGTTTCGTTTGGAAGTGTCAGATTTCGGTGCATAAAACTAAGAGTTCTGGATTGAATCGTTTCCAGTCAGATTTATTTTTTATAGGTAAAGCTGAAAACCATTTTTGAGCTGCGCCGTTAGGTGTGATTTGACATAAAACTGTACGTCTATGTATCCATTTTTGATGGAGTGGTGTATTTATTGGTTCTGGACCTTTGTTTAAAATTAAATTTGCTGTAACTGCATTTAGATAGTCTTCTACCGAAAGTTGGGGTTCTGTTCCTGTGAAATAATGTGTGGTTTATTAGTTGTGATAGATGATCCACCCATAAGGTCTAGATTAATGGTCATTTGAAGTCATTATGCTGTGTTTGGTATTTGGAAGAAATTTTTAAGTTGACGTTTTGTAATTTCAAGTTGCTGTAAATCTTTTGGTAATGGAATTTCAATCCGCATTGGATTAGGTTGGTAAACTTGAGTGTTTATATGGTTTTGCTATTGCATATTATTATTATTTGGTTGACCAATATTTATCACTGAGGAAGGTATTGTTGTGTTTGTCGTGTTTGTTTATGTAAGTTTCAAAAAAATCTGGTTGATAAAGATTGTCTGGTTGGTCAGTATTGGTTCAATTAGTTTTTCGTGGATTATTATTGTACTGTTCTCGGTTTTGGTTGAGTCAATTTTCAATTTACATGAGCTACTTGTTTGTAGAAATAATATTTTTTGAAAAAAAGGGGAATTTTTTGCTAAATTTCGTTTTTTTTTTTCCATTTTTCATCACATTTTTCACTGATTTTGGTATCTGTCGAGTGTAATTACACTCTTAAGATCAATTTCGCGTTAAATAAAGGGGTTTTGCATTCGGGTTGCTAAAGTTACTGTTTGTGAAAAATCATAGTTGTGACTCGCAAAAATTTTTTGAGTTTTGTTTGTTAAATTGTCCTGTTTTAGCTATTGGTCTATTTGTTTGTTAACCCATGCGGAAGTATTTTGGAAAATCGGATGGTTTGACTGGTGATTGTAGTGTTGTTTGGGGGAAGGGAGTATTTTTATATGGTATTTTGAGTGTTGGATGAATTGTGGAAAATTTTTGTTGTGTTGCTGTAGGTAATGTTTCTACCATTTATTCGTTTGCAATGTGTGATGGGATTTGAATATTCTGTTGTGCTGTTGTGTCAGATGTAAGAGTTTCTTGACTATTCACAAATTTTGAATTTGAACTTTTATTACTTGTCCTATCATTAAATATTGTGTTTCCATTTAAAGGTGTGGTGTCAGTGGTGAGTGGAGTATTTCTTAGGTAATCTTTGGGTAGAGAGACAGTGGCAACTGGTGCACTTGAAATATCGCTAGGGATTTTGGAAAATAAAATATGAGACCATACATAATCTGTTTGAAATGCTAATATTGTTTCATCGTCTGGAGTTTGTGGTCGAATGTTTTTTTCTTGCTCTTGAGATATAATCTAAACTGTGTTGAAAACAATCTTTTACGAACTAGGCTAGGATTCATGGTAGGATGGTAGGTCAGTTTTTACTGTCTGTTTTATTTCATTAATGATGAGTTTTTCACAAATTGAGTCTAAAAATTGCCAGCAACGTTCATTTCTTGTCTTACTACTGCATGTCGAGATATTTGAGGTTGTGATATATATATATATATATATATATATATATATATATATATATATATATATATATATATATATACACATTTGTTGGATTCTAATATAGAAAAATAACAATAGATGATAGAGAAAATTGAGTTTGCTTTTTGTGAATTTTGATATTGAATACTCTTGATATTATCTATCAAACTTTTGAGAAATCTAATTCTATATCTTCTGTTTGTGTTCGGTGTGGTGTTTGATGTGTTTGTGATGGTAAAATTTTGTTTTTCACTATTCCGTAATTTGAAGTGTTATTACTGATGCCTGGTAGATACTTGTCGAGTAATTGTCTTCTAATTTGTATTTCAGGAAAATCTCCTCTTGAATGAGCTTTTTTTTTCTGAACAAATTTGGAATTAAATTATGACAAAGCTGTAGTTGTCCTCTAGCGGGATCACTTTGTGGGTGATTGACAAAAAGAAGAAAAGAACTAAAACCAATACTTTTTTCGTAGTGAATCAGTTTTTGTGCTGTTTTACGGTTAATGTGTAACTTTCTTTATGTCCCTTTCTTTATGTCTTTATGGGTTGATTCCAAGTATAGAGATTTACTGCTTTGCCAAGGTGTGACTTTTTACCTTTTTTAGATGATGGTGTTGTAGATTCTGACTCGGAAAAAAATTTTTGGTCGTTTATTGGCTTTCTTTGTTGTCAATTAAATCTCGAAGATTTTTCAATTCTTGGATTGAAGTTGTATCAGAATCCGAAACTGCGTTCCATGTTTTGGAAAAATTTTGTTTTTAATTTGTTTTTGTTTTGTGATTTTTGCATTTTTTCTTGTTTGTTTTTTCGATCTGATATATCTTTGTTTTTGTTTAGGTGATGCAATTACCAGGTCATATGTTTTGTTTCGATTTAAACAATTATGAAGTGCTATTGTTTGTTTGTTTCCTTGTGTATTTCTTCACATGAATGTTAGAGTGATGTTTGCAAAATCCAGGAATTTAGTTTTATATTTCCTAAACTGTAAATTGTTACAATTTTTGTGAAACTATCCTAGTCATTAGGCATAGATTGTTGAGTGAAGATAGGTTGAAAAGAGATAGTATATCAATTCGTTAGAATGATTTTGTACTTTTTTAATGGTTAGGTTTTATTTTATGAAAAACTTAGTTAATCTTACTTTGGGTCGTGATGTGTGATCGAGGGTTGGAGAATAGTAAATCAATCCACAAGATTCAGGTACGAATAGAAAACAAGTAGATCGTTAGAAACTATTTTAGAATTTATTAATTATGATTGTTTGAGCCTTGGTCAACCAAGAGGAGGGGCTCAATAGAATGATGAGTAACCGAAGTTTTTCACTGTTTATCTTAATAAGAAGGTTAGTTATTGAAGTCGTTAGAAACTTTTTAATAGGGCGTGGGGAGAACAAATCTGTTCTGATTGATTCAAGCAGAGCCTTGATGATATAATTTCTCTCTAAATTTAAATTTAGAATGACTTTTAAAATTAAAGATCCAGGGATAGCCTTGATGGTCTAGCTTAGAGAAATTTATGGTTGATGCAAAACAAGGCTAGGCCTTGACAATAGTAAAATTCAGTTTTAAGGTTAATGAAAGAGTTTTAATTTTGAAAGGAGTTGATGTAAAAGAAAGGAATTTAAATGATATCAGTCTTGAAATGGTTATGGTTATATTTTAGATCGAGCAAGGAAACTGGATTGTGCGGGGAGAAAATTGTGACTTCTTGAGAAATAGGAAAATTTTTTGTATACTTTATAATAATTTTAATATAACTTTTAACTAGTTTTTTGCACTTTTTGATACAATAAATTGATTTTACAAAAAATTCTTTGATTAATGCAGATTTAATAAAATGAACGATACTTGTTTCATTTTATCAATTGTCATTTTGTTATATAAGATAGTTTTACATCTTTGAGAGGTATTTTGCTTGGGTATGAACCTTTATGCTCCAAGTTAATTTATTTCATGTTAGTGAATGAAAATCCACTGAATTGGAACAATCGTTGCAGTCTGCGTTGTTTTACGATATAGGGGCTTTGTTCGCGTTTTGACCTGGTGTTTGCTGAATCGTTTGAAGCAATGAATTAGTCTTATTGAGACGTAGAGACACACTTGATAAGACACACGTAGAGACACTCAAAGAGTAATTTCAGATAAGGTACACCGTCTATTCGTCTATCTTCTTTTCGGTCGGATAGTTTCGTGCAACTTCTTAGTCTAATACCAGTTTTAATCTTACTCTTATATCTCCTAGTCTCAATAGATCTAGTGTATGATGGTATTTGCGAGTTAGATATCGGGAACTATCTTGAAGGAGAACAACTGTTTTCTTTATTGATATATTTATTTCGTTCTGTTGCTGAAACTATGAATAGTTTTAGCGTTACAAATAATTGTAGGTGTTAACTATTGATCATGATTCGTTAGTTAAAAATATTTTATAGAGATAGTTTTATCAATAAAGTAATTGGATATAAATTTTAGTTTGAAGCTGGTTTCACTATAAACAGTGCCATGAGATTCATTTTGCGAGCGATTAGGTAATAAGAAGAGCAAATTTTTTGCCTCAGTTCAATTTGGAAAGATTCAATTTGGCGCTTAAAGTTTAATAGAACAAAACATGTCTCGCATTAACTATCCCAATTTGAATTATAGTCGCTAGGGTAAGTCCAGAATCAAACCGTTTTAAATTAATGAATCATGATCACGAGTGAAAAATCTAATCAAATTAAGCTCTAGACAACAACCCGGGTTGACCAAAACTTCTTATCATACAATTTCCATATATGAGAAACTTCTCGTCATACAATTCCATACGTACAGAAAATTGTATGAAAACTCTATGATAAGCATTTTTCCATTGATGAAAATTGTATGATAGGTGTTTTCCCATAAACAAAAAACTTTGATTTTATCTTTCTAAATTTAGTTTCTGAAAACTTTTCGGTTGTAGTTGCCACCGAACACAAGTGACAGAGACCTTGGTTACTCAAAACACCAAAGGTTGGACGGTCTTGTATTTAGAATGCATAGAAAACGACCTGAATCTGACTGTCTTTCACAATTGATATAACAAAAGTAACAAACTTTTGTTTTTTGGCAAAATTTATTAATGATGATTATATTAAATTTTTGAATTTTCAAATTATCAGACATTGATCAAGGCGTACATTAACACCCCATACAAAAGAAAAAGGAATTTTCAGCGTTTTTGAAAAAACAAATTAAGTGAAAAGAAAAAATTAAGCCAATTTTATTGTATCCAGGACTACGTTATGCACACAAAATATTAAATTTTGCATGCAAAATTTTTTTTTTCAAAAAATGTTTGTTTGCGTACGAAAATCGATTTGCGGTGGAAAAAAAAACAAAAAAATTAGTGGCCTAAATTTTCAAAACAACTTGAAAATTTTTTTGTGTCGCCACCAAAAAAATGCGTTCACTTTAGATGGTTTGAAAAAACACTGAGAAAAAATTCGAAAATTGATTGAATAGAAAACAACGAGCCCAAGCAGAAAAATCCAACGTTTTCCATGGAAGCCAGAACAAAAAACAACCTAAAATTTTGAAGTATCACCGCTATTTTTAAGTCAAGGTTTACGAGTCAAACGGTTTACTTTTTATCATACGCTTGCCATTTATGAAAATCTTTTCGTCATACTGTTTTGGTTGATTAAATCCATATGTACAAAAAACTGTTCTACAATAAGAACTTTTTCATAAAAACTGTATGATCAATATTTTTTCTAGAAAAAAAACTACTTTTTGAGACTTTCCAATTTTTTTTAAATAATTTTCTCCCGGAAAAGCGACAACCAAGAGTTGTCATTTTATTGAAAAAATATTTTTTGAACTTAATGAATAACTTTTTTTATTTGTTAAAATCTTTTATTTTTAGCTTGAGCTTTTTTGAACACCATGGGGGCACTTAGCATAGTGGTAAGGCGTTCACTTTAGAATCGTCAGATCGTGTAATCGATCCCATGCCATTGCAATGATAGTGTGTGAGGACGAGCTCTCACTTGACCTCTAGCTTCAGGTCTACCACAACCTGACCAAATTTGGCTGCAAAAGTGGTACCACGTGAAAGTTCTAGACGCACAAAAACGGCCTTGAGTCGCAAAAAAGAGCTTCGCTCAACAAAATAACACAGTCTGGAATGTGGGGAGATAATAGAAATGGACTATCCTCGACAGGACTGTTAAGGCCTACTGATAGCTCCTCTGCGATTCGCAGGAACTACAATTATTATTATTATTATTTCAGTTTGGATTGACGCAAAAAACCAACCTCAACTTTTGTTTCAAATTGTTTAATTTTGATTCAAGGATAAAAACCTAAAGTTTGTTGCAGCATCTAATTGTACCAAAAATCTACTTTTTTAATTGTCCGTGATCTTTTCTTAGTCAGCCACGGTGGCGACAAATTAAAATGTGATATGTCGTTTGGCGATTGTTGGATGGGCTCCTATACTATTCTAACTTATGTTTAAAACACAACACTCTTTAGCGTTTGACTACGACCTCTCACAACTCGATCTCAAGAAGCATCGGGTTCCGCAGAACTTAGGAAGCAACGGCATAGAGCATTAACCTTTGAACATAAACATTGATTCAGTATTTACTATCAGGCACCAAAGTTTGCTTAACAAAGTTGTTAATCGAAAAAACTCTGAAGTCAGCGGAGTTAAGCAAAACGTGGCGCCAGTGTAGAAGTCCTGGAACTCACCTATCCGTGAAAACTAGGACAGATTTTCAAGACCTGGAAACCCTGACTGACTGTAATTGGAAAATCTTTTTTCTATCGTTAATTTTTCTTCTTTTTTTTGTTTTCCACACAAAATTAGGTACGACAAAAAATCATAATATTAAGAACTTTTAATAATGATTTGAAAAAAAATCTTTTAAACTTTTCGAAAAAAAGTCTAACTTTATGCGTGTATATCGAGCAAGAAATCCAGTTGACAGTATTACTTTAGTTCAATTCCAACGGTTTTTTGACTAACTTTATTTCTCATTTATTCAGTGCCTAAACTAATTCGTTCAGTCTTTTTAAAAATTCGAACAGCTAAGTCAGCAAAAAACAAATAAACTATTTTTGTTCCGACTTTCGATACAAAAGTAACGGAATATTTGTGCTCGGGGTGGGTTTTTTTTCTTCAGACAAATTTCGACTTTTTAACTAGCCATTTTTAACGGAATATTTTTATATCATTCGAAAGTTTTTGTTGTTCCTGCTACCTTCATTTTCTTTCTTTGCAATAACTCGGCTCCAATTGGGATCCGTGAAAGATTTTGATTTGCAAAGAAAACAATTTGGTCGACCTAAAGAAAGGTTCTACAAAATTTGAAAACACGTTTTTTTTAGAATTCCCCCTTTCAAAAATTTTAGATTTACCTCTGGGTTGAGGAAAATATCTACGCGAAAATAACAATAACAAATTAAATATTTACGGGATATGATCAGGTTTAAATTGAAATACTTTATTCGAACAGAATTACAGAGGAATAATTTTTCGAAGCAAACAACTGTTTTTTAAGCGGCTTTCGATTGTTGCCACAAACCTACCCTGCAAAAAGAAACTTATGTGTTTCAGCGATAAATAAAATCTTTACAGAATGACTTACGTTCTAAATATTCAATTTTGATGGGATCAAGCATGTCTAAAATCTGATGTAGCCTCCCATTTTGCACCAACCGACTCGTCAAATCATGCGGATAAATAGCTTTTTTCAATATATTCAGCCCAACCCCTTTTGATACGAATTGATATTGGGCAACGCAATTTTCTCCGGAGGAGTCGAGCACGACATTGCTGGGATGGATTCTAACTTCGGATCCATTTGCATTTTCTAACCATACCTTAAAAAAGTAGTCAAGCGCTGAGCACGTAACTTTGAAACCTTTATGATCATCCAAATATTTCGCGGAAAAAGCTAGAGAAAAATTGAAAAAAAAAATTTTTTTCTCTTCAGCTATTTTCAACTTTTTGCCGTGTTTTAGAGAGCAGAGAAATTAATAATGAGCTTCAAAACTGGTTATTTAATTTCCTATATAACTACAGAAAATTGTCTTTTTGCATGCTTATTTTACATGTAATTGCGATGTCATTGAACTGAAGTCAACGAAACATATTTTTGTAGGAAACCTGTGATTCGGCACAATTTTTCAGCCAGCATCTGAGATGGATTTATCTCGGAACTGTAAAAGACTCATTTTTTATCACACCGCCCTTTCTTGACGTGCCAAAAAGTCTTAATCGGGCTGTTTTTCCTTTTCCTTCCCCACCTCTACGAGCGTCAGTTTTATGGTCTAACGAGTGGGTTTACGTGAGATTGATTATGAAGACCAAATATGTTTGTTATGTCCTAGTTAGTCTAAATGTCAATTTTATTGACAAACGGACAATGCGGACAATCATTTTGATTATAAAAATTGGCAGGTGGGGGGGGAGGAAAAAGAGCCCTTAATTGTTCCTTAATCTTGTACAAAGGTAACGGAATATTTGCGCTCGGGGTTGGTTTTTTTTTCTTCAGACAAATTTCGACTTTTTAACTAGCCATTTTTGACGAAATTTGTTTTCTTCTATTCAAAAGGTATTGTTGTCCTGAGCTTAATTTTGAAAAGATATTTCACCTGTGATCATTTTTCCTAAAGTTATGGGGGTTTAAAAATTGCCATTTTGGCCAATTTGGGACAATTAACGCGCAATATATTTCGCGCTATTAACGAGTTAGCGAAGATTTATTTCGTCTTTTAGAAATTGTTCCAAACTGGTTGAAGAAATTTGTTTAGCTTTTTTGATTTGTTTAATGGAGCAAAATCTATCCTTTTGTACTTTACATGGCTATGGGGTGATTATTTTCACGAAAAATCTGAAGTTTTAGAAAAAAAGATAATCATTTCATTTTATCACATTTAATTTTTTCATTTTATTAATGCCCCATAGCCCTTAAAAGGCGTTCAGAACATTCAGGGCCTCGCCCTGATGCGAGCGTTCTTGTTGTTCCGACTTTCGAAAAAAAGGAATATTAATGCTCGGTGTGGTTTTTTTCAGTCACTTTTCACCGATCGAAATAACGATTTTCAATAAAATTGTTTCCAAACCCCATTGAAGATATCGGCTTCTTGACTTCAAATATAAAAATATATTCACCTCCAATTATTTTTTGTAAAGTTCTTGGGGTTTAAAAATTGCCAGTTTAAAGTTCTGGGCTAAATTATTCGCGCTTGGAAGAGCTCATTCATAATGCTGAGAGCGTAACGCGGATTATTCATGTGTGGCGAATTATCCCGCACATCAAAATGGTTCCAAATTGGATTGAGGATAGCTAATTGATGACCGTATTAATTTTGTACGACTCTTTGATATTGTAAGAAATTTACACATTGATATTGTCCAAAATAAATAGGTTTTCATATTTTTCCCAAAAGCTACTTGATTTGAATTAAGAGACAGCCAGAAAAAACAGGGCTCTGCCCTGATATACGAACATTCTTGTTTTTTATTCTGCCGCTCGAAATATTAGTTTTCGGCAAAAAATTTTTTTTAAACCGCATTGAAGGTATATACTTCCTGAGCTCAAATATAAAAAGATATCTTACCTCTAATTACTTTTTTGTGAAATTCTGGGGGTTTGAAATTTGCCAAATTGGCCATGTTCTGCACTAAATTCTGTGCGCTTTGGAGAATTTATTCATAATGTTGAAAGCGTAACGCAAAATATTTATGCGTGGCGAGTTATCCAGCACAACAAAATCGTTCGATTTTGAATTGAGGCTACGTGCTAGTTGGTCGTATTATTTTCGTACGACTTAAAACTTCACACGTTGATATTATTCAAAATTTATAAATTTTCAATATTTTCCTTTCCCAAAAACTATTCGTTATGAATTAAAGGACAGTCTGAACATTCAGGGCTTTGTTCTGAAAATAAAAGTGTGCAAATGTCACTGGTAACTATTCTTACTATCTAAGTTAAAAAGGAATAAAATAAAGAGTTAAATTAAAACTGACCGATGACTTAAAAAAGCAATTAGTGACGCAAAGTCCACTGGTTTTTGTAGAGTAGACATTAACTGGTACTTAATTAACACAAAGAGGTCAAGGTTAAAACATACTGAAATACTAAATCACAACAATCCCCAGTGCACAAAAATTTTATATCTGCCCACTTCCCTATGTAGCCAATATCACGCATATACTCCATTCTCCCCTCACACCACCAGGGCCAAATTTGGAACAAAAAGTATCAACGTTTAGCATCAATGGAATTTACAGAGATAATTCAATTTACAATGAAGATGTCTATGTTGTAATATTTACAGGCTACCTACAAGATGAAACAGATATCTACAGCGACTGTACAAATGACGAAATGTTATGTACAATTGGGGTTATGTGACATATAAACAAATTGAACAAACTAAACTACATAACTAACTAATATGTACAAAGTCGCTTAAATTGAGCATTGGTAAACTTACATAAAATGGGTAACCAATGGAAAAATCAGCTCTATAGAGTTACCCTGAATGAGTTTTGAAGTTTTAAAAGTTTTAAGATGTGGCGTTAAAAGTATCATGGAAACTGTCCGCCTCCTTTCTTACTTCTGTATCTATGACTGAAGATATATCACTCCCGTCATCGTCCTGAGTTTCAGGTCTGACTTCTTCCAATGGAGAGGATAGTACCGCGATCTTTGGTGTCATGGATGAAGGAGTTGGCGAGGAACCTTGCGTAGTTTCCGCCACCAGTGTTGGATGGGGAAGTATGTCCTCGAGTGGCGTCAAGTAATCCGAAAGGGAAGCTGAGGAGAAGGTTGTCTGTAAACTTTTCGAGCCAGAAAAAGTTATCAGAGGTTTGTCGTCGGAACCCGCGATTTCGGTGGTCTGTGCTCCTAGGGTCACCTGGCCTCTGAAGCGCCTGTCTCCGTAAATTTAGGGGGGCCTGGAATTCTTCTATGTCGTGCTTCGATGCTTTTTGGGGTTTCTGTTGTGGGAGTCTCTATGATCTTTTCCGGAGGGCTTTCTATCCTAATTGGGTTGTCCTATGTGCCCGTTGGAGATGTAGTAATCTTCTGAGTGTTGATTTCACTCGCTAAGGTACGTCCTGACTGATCTAAATCACTATCAATATTAGAAGTCGGAGTATGATTTTCAATTTCCGAGTCATTACCCAAATAGTCATCGATGATTTTGTCCCAATGGTCTAAATCTAGCGAAGAATCTAATTCAGAATACGCGAATTTTGAACCTTTGAAACTCGGGTTTTCATTCGCCTCCTTTTCATCGCCTTTTCTACTGTTGGCTTGTAGCTCGTCAATGGGCCTGCTTTGTTCGAGTCTGGCCTCTTCAATGGTGAAATTCTCCTCAGTTTCCCTGCTAAATCATAACTATTATTTATCGAGTTCGGAACTGCTGAAAATTTACTGGGAGCCAACGTTTGTTTTTTTAAAAAGCTAAATCGGATTTTCTGAGCATATGTCCATTGCCTAGTGTAACCGTATGGGTTGTATCCGACAGTAATTTCCACCAAGGGGTTTAAAATAAGGTTTGCCTTCCCTTCTGTTAATTGTCTTCCTAAACAAGAAACATCCTCTGCTAAATGGGTTAGATAGTGGGGCTCGTTCAAGGTTTCTGTCAAGTTTGTCAGATGGGTCGCTCTCGTACCCCCTTTTGTCTGCCACTGCGTTCTCCAGATAGCCGTGTTCGAATAATGTGTCATTTGCTCCCCAGTCTTGAGCTCTATCCCTTGACGTTATTGACTTCCCTTTATCTAAATTAATCGCGTGTGAGACCAGAGATTTCCAAAAAATGTTAGGCGATCTATTAAAGTGCTTCGAAAAGAGGGAGCATCCAATGGATGATTGTTTCGTTGAGCGAAATCTCCAAATGATTTTATCAATTGCCGTGTTTAAAGATGGTTTTGGTTCGTTAAACGACATTGCCAAGAGTTTTGCTTTGACTGTGAAGGTGAGTCGTTCGACGACTCCATTGGATCTGTGATCCCCGACCGTACATAAAATTAAGTTAATGTTGTTCTACTCACAGAAGTTTCTAAAATCGTTCGAAATAAAACATGACCCGTGGTCGACCCTGATAGACTTCGGAAATCCATGAAAGTGACAATAATCTGACATAAATGATAAAATGGAAGCAGCTGAAGTGTTGTTCACCACCTTTGCTGACGGAAACGTTGAGAAAGAGTCGATGCATATCAATAGATATTTTGAGCTGCCCCAGTTATTGTCCAACGGACCGGCAAAGTCTAAGTCTACGTCTTCATTTGGTTCAGATAGGATTGATAATTTCTCCGTATTGCTCGTATCCAAAATCACTTTTAAATTCTTACCCGCCTTGATACACTGGGTGCAGTTTTTCCCATGGTAGTAAATCTCTCTGTATAAATGTGGCCATCAGATGTTTTCTGCCAGAGAATACATTCCGAACTGTCCTGGGTGGGTTTCATGGAGTAGCGACAAGAATAGCGACCTCAGGGCTGCTGGCACTATCAGTTTGTTGTTGTTGTTGAATAACAATCCTTCTTTCACGTGGATGTTTCTTTGAAAGTTCTTAAGGTAAGCTCCAAATCTTTCCAAAGTTCTGCCTTCTTCTACTGCCTTCTTCACATCCATGAGAAATTTGTCCTCGTCTGTCATGAGTCTAATTAATTTGTTCGAGCAATGTTCGGTGAAGGATAATGGCGTGTCTGGTATCTTCAGATCTCCCTTGTATTTAGCGAGTAGTTTTTTATGGATATCTGACATTATGTCGTTTTTGAAGTTCAAAGTGATTCCTTTGTTTTCCGCCCTAAGGGAAATTTATAACGAATTTACAGACGTGAGAAATTCTACAAATATTTTTTTGCTTTCGAAGTTTAGGGACTGAATAACTGATAAAAAAGACTGTGAATGAAAAAATAAATAAGTTTTGTCTGAAAGATGGAGGTAATTAAAATCAAATTTTGAAAGGTTTAATGGGTTGCAACAACTTGTACAGGGATCTGAACGCGAGTGATTGGAATTACAAATTCTAATTGTGTCGTTGACGTAAGTAGGAATATTCGAGAAGATCGACCGTTGGATGTATAGCGTTAATTCTTTCTTTTCCGCCCATTGAAGTATTGCAATCCAAGTTACTAATAGTATTTACATCCACTGGATTGTAGAATTCGTTCTTTGTACAATTATTCTTTTTACAATCAATATTTACAGAGAGGTTATCTAAAATCTTTTTAACTGCTGCTACTACAAATTCGTTATCGTAGTGTGAGGTTGGGAGGGTTTTTCCTGCAGGTAATCTCGACAATAAATCTGTAAATACCATGTTTTTCCTGGTATGTGTTTGATTTTGAAGTTAATGAGTAAAATTCGATTTACCCAACGGGTCAGTCTGCTGTGCATAGTTTTGTTACTTTGACATGCGTTTAAGGCTGAAAACAATGCATTGTGGTCCGTTACAGTTTCAAACTCAGCGCCATACAAGTAGTTTTTAAAATGCTCTGTAGCCTAGACCACTCCAAATAATTCTAATTCGTTTGTAGAACATTTGCTTAGTTTCACAATATGCCCCTCTTTTTCCATTCTATTTAATTCCACCTCTACACTATCTAGTAAATGCAGAGCAACTCTTCTGCTTTTGGTTTGGATAGATTTGAATGGGGAATGGAAATGAGTTATTTTTCTGTCCAATGGTATTTTCCCTACTCTATTAAATAGTCCTTTGTAATTATGATACAGATTAAGAATTGTGTCTGAATGATTGTTTGACTTACACAAATCTGAGAGGGTTACGTTGTTGACGGGTAGTAGTGGTTGTCGTTGGACTATTTCGATTCCTATTCGTGGTAAATTATCGTTTCCCAAAATGTTCCTCTCATGTCCAGTGGTGATAAAAAAACCATTGGATTGTATTCTAACTACAATTTTCCCGATGATGTGAATTGAATCGTTGGTAAAGCCACAGTATAATTCACGAGTCTTCTTGTCTACTGGGTGGATTTTCAAATGTTGGTTTATCAACTTCAGTTCATGCAGGACGTTTTGCTTTAGGAAGCTTACTGGGCTCGCTGAATCTACTGGAATGTTCAGGTTAACTATCGCGTCGACTCAAAGTCCGATGTTAACCAGTTTCTTCCATACCATTGTTGTCGTAGATGGTTCTGATGTTAAAAACGGAAAAGTCGTCGTTGTCGCTGATCCCTTCTACTGTCCACGCGTTAATCACGCCACAAAAAACTTCTTCAACTTTTGCTTGAGGATCTTCTGGGGAATGTGAACAATTCTGACTATTTACAACTTCTTCTACAGTATTTACAGCAGGTTTTCTTCCTTTCGATTTGCACAGTCTTCCGAAATGTCCTTTATATTCACAAATATTACAGAAAATTTCCTTCGCCGGACACACATTCAGGTGACCCTTGGTAAACGCATTCCCGCATTTCAAACAAGTATTAGATCTTTCTATGTTCAAACTTGGTTCCTTTTTTACATTATTAAAAATTTTGTACACTCTGCCGCTACTTCCTGTCGTGTTGAATGATCTAGTCATGTTTGTTAGCTTCAGATGGTTGTAGTAGCCTTTTTCGTCGATGATGGCTTGGTGGAGTGCATCCACTGGAATAAGAATTTCCGAAAGTAGTCTTCGTTGTAACTCACAGTTTTCATGTTAGAATTAAATACATCTCTTATCCACTCCTGTTAAGCATTGATTCCATTTTCGCATGATTTTGCTAAGTCTGATAGTGCGCCCCAAAATTGTTCATAGGATTCCCTGTCCTTTTGCTTTCTGCTTAGCAATTTGTATCGTTCAAACGTAATATTTGTCGGTTTGTTAAAAACAGCTTCCATTAGTTCGAAAAAATCTTTGAAATATATTCCTAGGACTTTATCCCTTGGGTGTTTTTGAGCAAAAATTCTTTTTGCTTCCGCTCCTAGGGCCAAATATAAAATTGATCTTAATTTTTTGTCGGCCTCATATCTCCTCATGCCTCTGAATTTTCGTTTCTCTTCTGCTAATCTTTTATCTTCCGCGTGTTCGTAAACTCGCATGGTCTTTTTATTTCTGGCCTCCCTGGCTTTCCTCTGTGGATCAGTTTCTGACTCCTGGGCGCCTTCTAGGATAGGTATAGTAGTCTCTAGTTCCAATGGTTCCTTTAGATTATCTATATCTAAATTCTCTTTAGCAATGATAGCCAGATGAAATTGGCCTATCCAGTTGTTCCATTGGGTGGGTGGTTCTATCGTGTGATTTGGCCAAAAGGCGGGGATTCCCCACAGATTCGAATCAGTTGTTGACTGCGCCATAATAAAAGTATGCAAATACCACTTGTAACTATTCTACCTATCTAAGTTAAAAAGGAATAAAATAGAGTGTTAAATTAAAACTGACCGATGTCTTAAAAGAGCAACTAGTGACGCGAAGTCTACTGGACTTCGTAGAGTAGACATTAACTGGTGTTTGATTAACACAAAGAGGACAAGGTTAAAACATACTAAAATACTAAATACAACACTGATACACGAGCAGTCTTGTTGGGGTTTAAAATTTGTCAATTTAGCCGATATGGGATATATTTCGAGCTAATTACATTCAGAGACGTTTTGGTTTGAGAACTGCTGAGTTGGCCAATTTGTATAAATTAAAAGGAATGAAATGCGTTCTCATAGCACATGTACTGGGTTGTTCTGACTGCATTCGAAGGTCTTTGGATACGTGTTCACTTTAAGCAAAATGATTTAAATTTTATTTTTGTTTCAAAAGAAGAATGAAATTGTGAAACCACACGCTATATAAAGTACGAAGTGATACAACTTTGTCGGTAGAAAGAAAGCCACCAAGAGCAAAATTTCGGAGCAAAAGTCGGAACAAAATTTTTTCATGCTTAGAAAGTTACATAAAAATTGACTGAAGTTAAGCAGTAGACATTGCTTACCTTGTAGATGTCATCAATTGCTGATCTACAACATTCAATGTATTGTTGTTTTGCAAGTTTCCTGTCTGTTGTTGTAAAGTTCCAGTCTTCAAACCCCAGAGCCAGAATAAAGTTTACGTAAATCTTCAGTAATCCTGAGTATACAATTTTGTCTGTGGTTTGTTTGAGATACAATGAATTGATTTGAATTGCACAGCTCTCGTTATTAACAAGGTTTGAAATGGATAGATAGGGAACGTTGAATAATTTTCTGGGCTCCTCGGAACATTTGACTAAAAATGAAAAAGTGAAAAAAAAAAAGAAAAATAGTTTATCAAAGAAAGAGAAAGTTTTGTTTTTGATATAACCAATTGGTGTTTTGAGATTTCCTAAAAAATCTAATTGATTTCTGCTTAAAAAGAAAAAAATGGTACTGCTGACAATTTTTTGGCTCTTCTGAAGTTTTGATTTTTAAAGACCGCGATACTAGGCTCGCTTTCTACCTCATATAAACCATATATTGGGGCCAAATCCTCTTTCAGAAAATTTTGTTGTTGCTTTGCCTAAGCTGCTCGTCGTAATAAAGTACCAAAAGGGGATCTTTTGGGTGGTGAGAGGGTAGAATACCTGAGGAATTGGGCGGCAATCTCCCTTTCACTTTTGTGCGCTAGAGTAACCTCAAGGGAAATTTTTTGCAAAATCACAAAGTTTTGATTTTTTCTACTGCTCTTGAACCTTCGACCAACAAAATCAATTTTGCGCGACCAAACGATTATTTTTAGTGAAGGCTAACCTCGAAAAATTTGTGTATAATTGCAAGATATATTTCTGTTCTCAAAATTTTTTGCTCATTTTGAGGTAAATTTGCATCTTCAACGGCAACAAAAAAACTCTGGGAAGAATTTTAGAGTTTTCAGGCAGTTTGCTGCCAGTGTTTTTAATATTTTAGGTCGAAAAAGTAAATCGCAAACATCCCAGCTAAAGTTTTTTTACAGAAATTTTCCGCTGTTTTTTTTCAGTCTTGTCAGATTGAATTTTGTTATTTTGCGAATTGATTTGGTGCTTTTAGGAACTCGTTTCTGGGAACGTGTTCTTATTTTTGATACAATACGAGATGCAAAATTTTCCTTCCAATTCTGTGCGAGGGGGAAGATGTCCAAAAAAAACCTTTTCAAGCAATTTCTTGAAACAAAAACAATTTGGTAGACAAGCATAATTTAATTGGTAGACAATCAGATGTTAAATGACTGGCAGAAAATGGGAAGAAAGCAGCGTCAAACTGGGCTGAACAGTTTCCAAAACTACTTTGGTTACGGTGAATAATCAACACAAAGTTGATTTACATCTTTTGTTTTTTTTTCAATCGTATGCTTAATCAAATTAGCAAAACTGCTCGTATCAAAGAAGAACCCATATTCTTCCAATTAACCTATGGCACTGATTAAAAGCTTTTAGGTTTAAAAATATTGATCAATGCGCAAAACAATTGAAAAAGTGTTGCTTTTTAAATATTTTCTACCTATTTTTTAACTTAATTTTGGTCCCCACATGCTTTGTTTAATTGAGAGTGAGATTTTTTCTGTGATGATAATTTTTCAGTATAGTTTTCAAAAGAAAAAAAAAGCTTCAATCTAATCCGCAGTGATCGAAGTTGGCGCCAGCGCTCTTTTTGCACGAAATCTTTTGACTGATTAATATCTCTATCATTTTGAATAATTTATATCAAAGTAACATTAAAATCAAGCCTCGGAACAATATTTAAACAATGAAAGCTATGAAAATAACTATCTTTATTCTTTTTAGTCAGTTTTTTAACTTCAAACCTTATTGGTAAACACAAATCAACGTCTGAGATGCGTCACATAATATCATAAAAACTCGTAAATCTATCCCGCACCAAGCGCCCATGGATTCTAATTGATTATAATTGATTCCAGATGCAAAAATAGTTAATTATAATCCATTAAAGATGTAAAATTCAGACCACACAAATGATTTATATTGCCATTATAATCGTTATTTTTGAAAAAAAAAGTCCAATATAATCCATTATAATCCAATAATTTTGGCAAGGAAAACTTTTTTTTTTAAAATAAAATTTCACGATAATCCAATATAATTGATTATAATCCATTTTATTTCAAGAACTAACTTCGATTATTTTGCAGTAATTTTGCAAATTTTGCAAGAAATTTGCAAAATGTATGCCATGTCATTTGTAAATGCCATGTCTCAACGTCACCCCCTCAAGTTTTTTATAACCTCCTCCCCAACTAAAGAGAGGAAGGGTAAATAGGGGGAGACTGGAATGTGAAATGTAGCATTTTATGAAACTTACCTAGCAATTAACAGGAAATGAGATAGTTTTGAAAAAAGATGCAAAATTCATGAATAACATCTAGAAAAAATCGAAAAAATTTTAATCGATTATAATCGATTACATTGGCATAAAAATGTAACGATTTTAACTCATTTTTAATGGATTGCAATCAATTATAATGGCTTAGATTGACATAAAAAATCTTAGGGTTATGATCTGTTTTTAATGGATTATGATCGATTATTTTCTAATCTTATAGATACTGACCATATTATGACAATATAATCGATTATGATCCTTGAGTGCTCGGTGCGAGATTATATTTCAGAATCTATTTTCATCGAAAAAATAGTTATTTTAATTACAATTGTTTTTATCTCATTAGTTTTTCTTAACGCTTTTCCCCTCCCCCAACTGGCATTAGCACTAATTTTATAGAGTAATTAGGGCTTTTACAAGGTTATGTATGACATCCAAATATGTTTGGCATGGTCTAGTTCTTCAACATGCCGCTATTTTTCTTCTTTTAACTTCTCTGCAAAACTTTTAGAATCTTTGTAGCAAACAAGATTGCAAGCACTCTTTGAAAAAACATTAAAAGATGTCTTGCAAAAAGTGGAATTTTTCAAAATAAAACATGAATATTTTAATCTGAAAATGAAACAAATAAGAGTTTAATCAAATTTAAAGCTTAAGAAATGAACAAACTGCTGTATTCTTACCTCGATTAGGTTCTTTGTTTTGATTGATTGTAAAAAAAACTATCAACCAACTTTGCAGCCGCTTTTTTTTTGTTTTTGAGACCAAAAATTATTTTATTGTCTTTTTTTTTCAATTACTGTTCACTGCACAAAGCTACAGCATGGGTATTTTAGTTTTGTGTACAAGACGTAACAATGGCAAATTGAATAATTTGATTACGCAAAACCGTCGCATTTTAATGATTTGGGTTAAATGAGTTCTTCAGTCACTTGTTTTTCCGAACATAATTGAGTGATCGAGAAGTAATTATGGCAGAGCGTGAAATTTTCCGAAACGAGGCGGCGGATTAAATGAAATATCCCGTTAAAACCTTTTGAGTCAATTTTCATATTACTAAATGAAACTAATTAAATTTAGAAAGAAACCATTTTATCGCAGGTACCCGGGTTGACCTCCATACACAAAAAATATCATACAGTTTCATACCAAAATAGCTTGTCATATAATTTTGTTGAAAAACTGTTTATCATACAATCCCAAACAATGAGTGTTAGGAAATGTTTATCAAACCATTTTCATGCACGAAAATTGTATGCAAAAACAGTCTTTTGTTATAGTGCTGGAAACGAAGAAAAACAATTACGAGGCCACTAGATAGGCGCAAAGCTACAGCATGGGGTATTTTGGTTTTGGGTACAAGACGTAACAATGGCAAATTGAATAACTTGATTACGCAAAACCGTCGCACTTTAATCATTTGGGTTAAATGAGTTCTTCAGTCACTTGTTTTTCCGAACATTATTGAATGATCGAGATGTAACTATGGCAGAGCGTGAAATTTTCCGAAAAGAGGCGGCGGATCAAATGAAATATCCCGTTAAAACCTTTTGAGTCAATGTTCATATTACTAAATGAAACTAATTAAATTTAGAAAGAAACCATTTTATCGCAGGTACCCGGGTTGACCTCCATACACAAAAAATATCATACAGTTTCATACCAAAATAGCTTGTCATATAATTTTGTTGAAAAACTGTTTATCATACAATCCCAAACAATGAGTGTTAGGAAATGTTTATCAAACCATTTTCATGCACGAAAATTGTATGCAAAAACAGTCTTTTGTTATTGTGCTGGAAACGAAGAAAGACAATTACGAGGCCAAACTGTTCACTAGATAGGCGCACAATTTTGTGTCTGTATGTTCCTGGATTCCAGTGAAAAATCTGTAAACATATTACAATTTTGTCGTAACGATCAAAGAAAACGAAAGAACAAAAGAAGAAGAAAGGGAGCGTCCTTGTTGCAGAATTCCAAAATCCTTGCTTAAAATTCACAAAACGCACAGTTTGGCCTTGTCATGGTTTCAGGTTTTTGTGGAAAATTTTACTGAACAATTTATGCTCAAACAAACAGTTTCGAAAAAAAATGATAAGATAATATTTACTTCATCAGAAATGATCTCACTTTTAACAACCAGGTCTTTTGAAGTAAATGTTTGTAGCCATATACGAACTACGTTTTCAATTTATTATCCTTGGTGGATTCTAATACATCAATTCTCTTGGCGAACCTTCAAATGCCTGTGCAATTCTTACCACTTAAGCTATAGTTTTTTGATGCAAAAGAGAAGACCTGGGGTCTTGTGGTATCCTATATAACATATACCGAAGCAAAAATCAATTTTTTTAAGGAAAAAAGGCTTATCCTACAATTGTTATAAACAGATTAATGGGCATCATACAATTTCAATTTAAGGTTAAAATTTTTACTGTAAAGATTTCTTGTATTTTTATTTAAAAATGAAAATGAACAAATTTGTAGACACACATTTTTATACATTTTAAAAATTTATGGAAACTTTTTCGGTCAAAACATGTAAAATGTATGAAAGCAAAAAAAAGAGAAAAGACTTACAATAGCTGGCATTTGTTCCGTATTTGGAATAGTGAACTATAGCTCGAGTTTCTATAACCAACGCTGCTGTCACGTTTTTTGTTTCTGTTGTTGTTATAGTGTCGGTTGTAGTGGTAGTGAAACTTGCTATACCCAAAACCAATAAAATGAGGCTGAACTCCATCTAAAAAACATAAAATTTGCCGCTTTAGCTCATGCTTTCCTTGCTTTGTCAAAAACATTTGAGAATAAATTTTTCCAGGTAAATTCTTGAGTATTTCGACTGCTTTTCAAAGCTAATTTAAACTTTTTGGCTGAATAATTGACGAAGTAAACAGAGAAAAGAATTTTTTTTTCAAGTTTTCTTTTATTCCATCCCTCACGTACTATGTAAATTACAAAGGTTGGCTTAACCGTCTCATATTGTTTCACTAATTTTGCTTTCCTCGATTTAAAACTGAACTCAATAATCTGCCGATTAGAGTAATAACGTGAATGCTTTACGCGTGGCAATTTATCCCGCTCTACAAATAGTTCCAAAATGATTTGAGGCAAGCTAAGGGTCTTAAAATTTTTTCGATAGGACTCTATTTTTAACAATTAAAGTTTGATAGTATCAGCCTAAAATTAGTTGAAGGGCAATGTTTTGGTTTTTGCGCTGCTATAAGCAAATTTGGGGTGTTTTACGCTGATAAAACTTTGGATAAAAACATTGGAAAAATTACCATTATTCAGAGCAAAATTTTCGACTTAAAAATGATATTTTTGTGTACGTGAAACTATTCAATGGATAAATCAGCTGGTAAGCTAAGCCATGCGGAAATTTTGTAAAAAGCCGCTTTTATTTGAATCTGTTTCAGTCTATATTGTTGGGTTATTGATATAGATTAGCATATTGTGAAACAACAAATTTGGGAAACGCTAAATTATATGGCGGAGTTTTTTATAATAGAAAGTAAAACAAGAAGCAAAAGCAAAACTTTTTTCATAAAACCAATATTCTAAGTTTTCTTTCCGGACACAACACAAAAAATAGCAAAACTTGAAAAATTAAATAAAATTGTGATTTATGTAAAAAAAATTAATCATATAGTTTTCAAATATGAAAAAGTATATAGCAAAGTTTTCTTACATTTTTCTGTGCGCTTGAAACTGTACAAACTTGTAGGATACGCTTTTTTTCCAAAGATGAAAATTGTGTATTAAGCGTTTTAACTCAACCCAGTAGTGTTTGAGATTAATTACATTTTATAACCAAAATTTTTCGAACTGAATTTGGCAACAAATTGATTTTAGACGACAAAGCTAGCAATTTCAGGTTAAATAATTTCAATGAGCAAAAAAAAAATTGCCAACATTTTGGCATTGTCAAAAAATGGTGATCTCAAGCGATAATTTTATTCTTCACACTGCTTTCACGTCTTGTTCTGACATTTTTGATTTTTGGTGACTTGTTCCAATTATAAATTGTGACTTTTTCTCTTCCTATTCGTATGTTCCAATTTGTCGGAACAAGCTGGAAATAACCCTCAAGGAGAGATGTTAGCAGCATAAGCTTTCTGAAGGTTAAGTTTATTGTTCTGTCAAAACGAGCAATTTTAAATTGATTAACTTTGTCCGGTTTTCTTGAACAAAAAGGTATTGCGAAGATTATGGCGTTAACTATAAAAACCAATGGTCTTCTAAGCTGAATCTTTAATCTTCCCTGTTCATTTTTGTTTAGGCAGTTGCTCTTGATTTTGTCAGAAAGAAAAGTGTTCCATAGTCTGCGCGGTGAGTTAATCCGTGTTAATGGGTGAAAATTTTTATTAATAGATTGTCTACCACATCTTTTCATCTATTTCCGTTGCTTGAGTTTTTCCAAACAATCTATTTCGATAGGTGTAAAATGTTTAGACTTAATAGATTCAATTTGTGAAAAATTAACTTTTTGCAACTTTTCATCGAAAATTTTTTGAAAGATTCCAAAAAGGTCATTAAAATTTTATTTATATGTTTGATGAGAACTCTATTAACTCCTCATGTTAATTCTTCAGAACTTGAAAAAAAAGTTTTTTTGTAAAATTTTATAGGTTTTGCTGGAATTTGATGCTTCAGCAAATGATATGTCTCGGTCAGGCATTTTGAGAGATTTGATTCAATTTTGAATTGTCATTTTTGGTGTCCCACTCTTTAACCTCAAGTTACTTAACCCCCAATATTTACAACCCCTACTTTATAACCCCGTAACAAGATAATCCCACACCATTTTAAACCCCCCTTTAAAAACAATAATACCGATTTTTGGTCAAAACGATCGAAACATACCACTTTTTGGTCGAGATGGTCGAACCAAACCAAATTTCGAACGAGACGGTCGATCAATAGCACTTTTTAGTCGAGATGGTCAAAACAAACCGAGTTTTAGTCGAGACGGTCGAAAAACACCGATTTACAATCAAGACGACCTAAACAAACGGATTATTGGCCGAGACGGTCAAATCACAATGAATAATGGTCGACACGGTCGGCACATACCGATTTTTGACCCAGAAGATAAAAAAAATCTCTTTTTGGTCGAGACTTACCAATTTTTGGTCAAAACGTCGAAAAAAATTGATAATTGGTCGAGACACTCAAAACAAATCAAATTTTGAACGAGACGGTCGAACAATACCAATTTTTGGTCGAGACGGTTGAAACAAACCAAGCTTTAATCGAGATAATTGTACTATACCGATTTTTGTTCAAGACGGTCGAAAAATACGGAAAATTGGCCGAGACGGTCGAATCATTTTGCATAAGGGCCAACACAGTTTAAACAAACAAATTTTTGGTCGACATGGTCGAATCATATCAATTTTTGGTCGAATTGGTCGAACATTACCGATTTTTGTTCAAAACGTTCGAAACATATGGAGTTTTGGCCGAGACAGTCGAATCGTATTGAATAAAGGTCGCCACGGTCAAAGCATGCCAAAATATTGGTCGAGATGGTCGTATCATATCGATTATTGAACGAAACGATCGAAGCATACCTATCTTTAGTCGAAACTGTCGAAACAAACCAATTTTAGGTCGAAAAATCTAAACATACCGAGTTTTGGTCGAGACGGTCGAACTCTTTCGATTTTTATTCGAGACGGCAGAAACTTTCAAAATAGTGGCCGAGACGATCGAATCATAATGAATAAGGATCGACACGGTCGAATCGCACCAATGCTGCTTGGTGCAAACAGTCAAAAAACCTATTTTTGTTCGAGACGGTCAAAACAAACCGATTTACGGCCGAGACGGTCGAAACAAACCGATTTTTGGTCAAGACGCTGAAAAAACACCAATTTTCGGTTGATATGCTCTGAACATAACAATAAAGGGTCGAGACGGTTGAAACCAACCAAAATTACGCAGCCGACACGGCCAAACTGAGTAGTCGATGTGAAAATGATGCAACCCAAAATTGCGCGCCGACATTTTCTGTGGAAAAAACTGGACAGAAAGACGCAAAAAATGTGAATCTACTAAATTTTAGTCGCAATAATAAAAATGAACGTCGCGGGAGTCCAGAGAGTTGCGACAACCTGAACTTATGATACAAAAAAGTCTACAGATATCGCGACCCAGGAAAAATTGAACATAAACTCGCGCCGTGGCTTGCGATGCATCAAAATTAAGACTCAAAATGCGTAGTCTTGCCGAGATTTTTGTTCTGAAAATGCTCTACCTAAATTAGCGTGTTGGTTTGCAAAAACATGTCAGATTCAGATCCCCGCTTAAATTGCATAACCGCCTCGAAATTTTGATAGTTCTGAATCTAAAAAAAAGACAACACGAGGCGGACAATTGCACTGGTTAGGCGTTCAATTTGGTATCTAAAGGTTCCTGGAATCCATACCCAGGTCTCCAAACATGTTTTAAAACGTAAGTGGACACCACTTAGAAAACTTCTGTGGATTCCGCGTACAAATACTTGTATAAAATTTGTCAGCAGATTTTTTGGCTTTTTTGCGGATTCAACCAGGAGCGAATACAGATAATTGCTCCGGAATCCGCAACTGTAAGCAGACTCCGCAAAACTTGTGAGTGGAATTCGCAAATGTATGCGATTCCGCAATTTAAAAAGGTTCCGCATTTTTGGTCGTTAGTGACCTAAATCAGTTGTTGCATATGATGAAATGAAAGCTAGAGCTGGTATTATTATCTAGCAATGCGGAGTAAAAAAGCAGGGTCTTTACCATCAGCGGAATTCACGAACAATTCAGAAACTGTTGGATAGAAGATGTTGGGCTGAAGTGGGGGGTTGAGGGGGGGGGATGCTGTGAGACCCCCATGTTTTATGATAGAGATCATAATATCATGTCATCCAGCTATGTATTTACATTGAATAAAGAGTCTACAATGTATTAAGATGGGGAACACATTTAGTACTAATTGATGATTTGTTTAATGGTAGGAGAATGGTAATTAAATTGTGATTTTTTTTGGTTTTTTTTCTAGTTTTTTTCTGGAAAAACTGTCGGCGCGTGTTATCTAATTAGTAAATATCTTTGGTTCTTTAAGTGTCAATTGTGGAATGAAGGTCTTGCAATTAGTTTTTGGTTCATGGTATGTCATTGGTAAGAGTTTTTGGGCAAAAAATTAGTTAAAAAAAACCCAATCCGATTTGAAATAGTTTGACTTACTAATTATTTTACTTGAAAGTTTTGTGTTAAAAACAGTTTTTTATATACCTAAAACTATGCTGAAATCTAACTGAAACGCAGCTGAAACTTCCGAATGCTCGGAAAAATCGTCAAAAAATGAAAATTGTTACGAAAAAGTCATCAAATTAGACTCAGCATCTGTCCAAAACGTATCTTTCTTACGCTCTATAATTCTTTTGCAACTAATTTCCTGTCCCAGAGCATGTCTATGTTGTGATCAACATCAGTTCTTGAAAAAAAATGTGAAAATTTCCTACTGGGATTTTTGATTCGATTCTAACTTGGATTTTTATTAAAGGCTAATCTAAATTCAATTGAAATTGTCAAAATTAAAATCTTCATATATATATTTCCAATTTAAATCGATCGGTTTGATTTCTAAGTAATATTCTTTTTGCTGCTAGTTTACCATAAACAATTACTTCATCCAGTTTTTTTTTCACAATTATTATCCCAGCTTAAGAAACAGATTTGGAGGAATTTTACATGTCAAATTCCAGAAATTGTTTCTTTTTTTAAAAAAAAATGATAGATTTGTACACTTTTCTACTATTCTGAAATTGTTTTAGATATTCTTGTATTCTAGTCCTCATTGAGACTTTTTATTTCTCAAAACTTTTCTACAGCAGAGCTTTGTTGTAGTTTTTTTTTTTGACAATTGAAGTAAATATATAATTTGTCCGCAGATTCTTGATCACTGCTTTATCCACATTCTTCCAACAGAAGTTAAGATGAAATTTATTCTCAAAACACAGCTTGGTGGTAGAGTTGTATCAATTAACAATTAATTTTTTTCTCCGAAGTATTTTTAAAAGAAATCTGCATAAAAACTCTAAGCTTTCCTCAATTCTACTCAAATCATGAAACGTTAGAAACAAAACACCCGATAACATTTTTTGATGTTCCTCTTTTTCTTATTCATAAGCAAGTTATTCATAAGCTAACTTCAAGCACCATTACCTCAAAGTTCACATATAATTTCAAAAAAAATTCACAAACTACTAAAATAAATTTCTATAATCCAAAGCGAAGCATCAAAAAACTCTTTTTTTTTAAAAAAAAACGCTGAACTAGATACCTGTATAATTTTTTGCTTCCCTTTTTGTTTTTGAGGCGATTTGTAGTTATAAGTTAAATTAATCTGGAAATGCTTCAAAGTCTAGTAGAAACATCCATTTTCTTCTTCCCCTCTTCAATTTCTGAATGTTTCTCTATAAGTATTGGAAAACAATACAAAAATTATGAATCTCATCAACCGTCAATTTTCTGCCTAAAAACACAAAACTCCATGAAATCACTAACTTGCAAAACACTAGGAACCTTATTTATTGATAGCTATGTAAAAAAACTAATAAGTCTACTTTTTCTAAAAATCAAGTACTTAAAAAAAAAAATTTTGCACTTTTGTTTCCACTTATTGGTTTATAACATCCACTTTTGTTTCAAATTTAGCACAGCAGATTCGCTGTAAGAGTGCTGTTATTTTAGTTATACTGTATATACAAGATTTTGGGATTGCCAGAAAGTAACTTTAGGTGAACATTTTTTCGCTTTAGCCTGAAATTCTGTATTTCATTGGTTGTTTTTAATAATTTAACCCAGTTTCAGTTTTTATTGATTACATAAAATCAAGTCAATTTCTAGATAGGAGAAAAACATTACCGTTTCCAATAACCTGATTTGTTCACCAGTTTTTTTTACTTTTATTGATAACTATCCTGTTGTAGAAGGCCGCGGGTATCACTGCCAAATTCCGTGCAACTGCTAAGTTGGAAGTAAAAAGTTTCCTTTTTTTATATCAATTTTTGCTCTATCTAATGATCATTAAATGAGCCGCAGTAGGTTACAGAAATTAAAAGTTAGATTTTCTTAGGATTAAAAAACTGCCAACTGGGTTCAGGATATTCAAAGTTTTTTTGATTGTCCCGAGTTTCAGCGTTTTCTTCCTAAAAATCGCTAAAGCAACATTATGATTTTTTTTAGCTTAGTTTCTATGCTTGTTATGTTACCTTGGCAATTGTACACACTTGATTCTACTGAATGAAAACACGTTTGTCTAACCGTAAATCAATAGTGACAGATCTCAGACCTCATAAATTTTTAAATCAGTTCAGGTTTTAAGCTTGATTTTCCTTAGAACCACTTCCGATTCTTTTCAATGCTCCCCTCCTTGTAAAAGAGTGTTTCCAGTCACGACTGACATGCATTATGGTTTATAGCATTGTTTATTGGTAATAATAAATTGGCAATTATCCAAGATTAGCACCTTCAGTTATGTTTGTTTTTTCTACATAAACAACTTTATGAGTTTCAAATATCATGTGACTGCTCAAAAAGTCCTCGACAGCCTCCAAACCTCTTTTATTAAATGCTTGTTTTGCTTCCTCGTCTCCAAGTTTGTTTTTTCTTCCAACAGCACCTTGAAGGACACTCCTCCTCTTCCCTTGTCTGGATGGCAGATTAAAGAAAGGCTTCTAAAAGGCCTTGCCATCGTTTTGACTGCTAGTTCAGGTTTTGATTGCATGTCAAACCGACTTGGTTGCACCGAGAATGGGCTCTGAGAGTTATAATATTGCAACTGCAACCCCTTGCTCAGCTCTCTCCGATCAGCATTTTTTTCAGCTTTTTCAGCATCCTCTGTTTCTCAGCAATTACTATTTCGATCCCAATCGCTTCGCGAGATTGTATTCTCTTTTGTAAACATTCAACTATTCCTTCATCCAATGCATTTTATCATTCAACTTACCAATCTCATCCTTACTTCTTTTTTTATTCCTTGATTTGTACAGTTTGTATTCCCAGTTTTTCGCTGCTTACGAGATTTTTTTTGGCATCCTTTATTTAAACATTGCAGTTCTTTGAAGGATATTGGAGGCCGGCTCAACTTTTTGGATGGCTGCAACTGTTCCACTGGAGCCACAGTGTGGTAAATGGGGTCAACACCAACTAACATTTGGACGTTCTTCCGTACCACAGTTTTAGTTTCGAATAATTTGGGCAAAAATTACACGAAATCTCCAACTACAAGCTACTGTGGGTTTCCTAAAACCATACGTTTGTTTATCTTCATCCCACAGACTACACAGTGTTTTTCACATTTTTCTAACCCCACAGATAACACAGTGTTCTCATTCTTTTTCTAATGCCCTAGTTGCACTCAAAAGTATCTTAGATTGATTCATCCAAATATTCCAAGCTTATCTGACTAAGTTTCTGATTTTTAGTTTGATGCTCTTGATGTATCGTGCATTGCACGTTTATTTCCCTGGCCAACAAATTTTTCTTTTGCCTGCATAACTTTACTTTTGGTATTGTTCCTCCAATGCTTATTATAACTGTACTCCCCAATGGGCTTAATGGCTGGAATATTGTTTCCTTGTTTGCCCCGTCCTTCATCAAATCTACAAAGAAAAACATATGCAAAAATCAAATCTAAGGTTTTTCATAGAAGATAAACTGTCGGCATAATGATTGCAATTTCTCACCCTATTCCCCAATTCCGGAGCATCTGTGATTCTATTTCTGCAAACCAAGGAAACTAGTACCAGCTCTATGGTGAAAATTTGAATGCAAATTGATCCAATTGATCATGAGAGCATTTCACGTTTTGTTCCAGGAAGACCTCCTGTTTTTTCTTTCTTCTATAATTCATTAGCTGTGGTAACTGGCTATCTCTCAAGTTCTTATCCATGAAAACACTTTCACCGGCTAAACCATTTGACGGTGAGCAAATAGTCAGCATATACATCTATGTGCATCAGTGTTTGGTCGCTTGGTTTGCTCAGATTCCTCGTTACCTCTTGGCCGCCGACATTGATTACTGACATGATTCTTGTCCCAATCCTTGTGATCCCGAAGGGTTTTCCAGTCTCCATTTTCAGGGTGTCGCAGTTGCTCCTGACTTTCAGGTTGTCGCTTGGCTCGGGTTCTAATGCTGCCGCTGAAAGTGTCTCGTTTCTCTGCTGTCTTTCTGTTTCCTGCTTCAGCCCTCCTTCGATCTCTTTTGTCGCCTGTTTCACTTTGTTGATAGCCTCTGCTGCCGCTTTCTCATTGTTTATCTCCAGTCAACTTTTTGTCGTCCCCCGCATCTCTCGTTTTGGTCACTGACTTCACTGATTTAGTCGACAACTCACCACTTGTCAGATTTTTCTTCAGCAAGTCATTCTCAGCTTGTATATTCCTAGTGTTTTTACACAGCCGCAAATGCTATTTTGTGTTTTGGGTGATTCTGATTCTTCACTGCTTCCCAAAACAGGAGGTTTTTCTGAATTGACCTTCTTGACTTCAGAAAAACATCTCGCGCCCATTTTGATAGTTAAGCCACTTTAGAACTCAAGTTCTTCGATCTGACTCATGCCCTCTTCATCTGGTGTCTATCCCAAGCTTTTCATCCATTGAATGTAAAAGGTGCAATCCGCTACGTGATGATCTGCCAATCCACAATTCGCACATAGCTTTCGCTTTTCCAGGCCGTCTCTTGACTAGTACCACGTCGACCCTTGTTGTTGGCTTCCCCCTTGCAGTTTTCTACCTTCTGAAATTGAGTATTTTTTTTTGGTTTCATTAAGATGTACTCCCTAATCGTCTGTCTCATCTCTTCTGGGTTTGGTGCGTTATTCTTCGATAATGTTTAGTATGACGCCAACAATGTTCTTAGGTCGTCACTTTTCACCCCATTGATGAATTTTGAAGCCATGCTAAATTTTTCGTGTATGTCGACTCCTCTGGATCGCTTCTCCTCTCAATCTCGCTATATCATCCACAAAATGATCGATCGATTCGTCATCTCTGTCTCTTTTTTTAAAATCCCATCATAGCTTGGTGACCCTTCATTCCGGATCCGAAGCGATCTGAAAAATCCTGTCTACAGTGTCACGTTTTTCCTTCTTGGCTACCACGAACTTTAGTGCTGTGCCCTCCAGGTTGATTAGTATCGCTATACAGGCTTGCCTTTCATCATTCAAATTGTCTTGCTCAAGATGTAGTCTCGCTACCTCAACCCAGGTATCTATGCAACCATCCGAATAGTCTTTGAACTCGTTTGGTTTCTTGAAGGTCTTTCTCGATTTGACTCCTCCTCTTTCACTCGATTCTGTTCTCCTCGTGGAAAATGCCTCAAATGTTTGTTTCTCATTTCCCAAGTGTTTGCCCACGTCATGGCATCCGGTGATACACTCGCATGTGCGCCCAAATGCCATGGTGTCCTTGTTGAGGTCCACACTCCTCCTTTTTGTCGCCAATTTTGTCACCCTGATCCTATGCTGTTGTGGATCTGAGGCAATGTTACAGATTCTTGCTTCTTGCGTTGAGGTTCCACAAAGTCCACCCTTGTGCCTGCTTGCTTCTCCGACGTTTTCTCTTGACTAATAGAATTCGTCAAGAGCGCATCCAATTTTGACTGTATGACACATGAAGTATCCGCTTGGTCTCTGCTCATCGTGTCCATTCTCGTTTACGGTTTTATACCGCCTTTTCATTTCGTCTATATCTCTTTTGATATTTTTCTTCAGATCCTTGTCAGTTGTTGTCAAATCGATCTGTTTATAGCTTCTCGCCAGTCGCTCTGGCTAATTTGAAGCAGTTGCCCAGGTTCTCATTTTTATTATGTCGAAAATCCTTCCTCATTTCCAAAGCTGCAAGTCTCTCCGTGTAGCTGTGTAGGATGTTCTCTAACTTTGAGAGTCGTCTTTTTTTGTGTACGGTGTGTTGCCAGTGATTTTGTTTTTATTGTCTATTGGCGAGAACTCAATCGTCTTTGTTCCTAGTTCTTCTACATTCGGCTTTGAAGTCGATTTCGTTGTTTTTTTTCCACTCCATTTTTGCTCTTTACTGGCGTCTCGAGATCAACTTCCGTGACGAGCACACACTTTTGTCTAGTGAGCTTTCCTTCAGTCGTCTGCTCCTTGTGGACTCGGGTGTTGACCATGTTAACTGAAATATTTTTTCTACTTAATCTCGGTTTTGCTGTTTACTTCTGTTGCTTTGACAGGCGATTTTGTTTTACCCTACTCAGCTGTTACCAGTAACGTCACTGTTCTCCTCATGGTCTTTATTTACAATTTCCTTACAATTCTGATGTATTAATTTAAAAATGTAGATAAAGTGAAAGAAAATCTTTAATTCTCTTAGTAGTCCTATCTTCTCTTTTTAAAACAATTCCAGTCTAATATTTTTTCAACAGTTCGAATTGAAACCTAATTTTCCTAGTGTTCTATCCGTTTTCCAGGGAGCTTTTTTTGACCCTGAATTGATTTGTAGTCCCAGTACAAGGTGTCGAGATACTTAGTTTGCTATCCCAAGACTTCAGAAGTTGGATTACTTTTTTTACTGTCCTGGGACTTCAGGTGTTGGGATACCTAATTTACTAACCTAGGACTTCAGGTGTTGAGATAGTTAGCTTACTATCCCAGGACTTCAGGTGTTGGGATACTTAATTTACTATCCCAGGACTTCAGGTGTTGGGATTCTTATTGTACTGTCTAAACATTTCAGGTGTTGGGATACTTGATTTACTATCCCAGGACTCCAGGTGTTGTGATTCCTAAATTACTACCCCAGCACTTCAGGTGTTGGATCATTTGATTTACTATCCCAGGACTTGAGGTGTTGGGTTATTTATATTACTATCCCAGGATCGAGGTGTGGATTCTTAATTTACTAACCCAGGACTCCAGGTGCTGAAATACTAAATTTACTATTCCAGGATTCAGGTGTTGGGCTACTTAATTTACTGTCTGAGGACTTTAAGTGTTGGAATACTTATTTAACTATCCAAAGACTTCAGATGTTGATAGACTTAATTTACTAACCCAGGACTTCAGGTGTTGGGATACCTAATTTACTCTCCCAGGACTTCAGGTGTTGGGATACTTAACTTACTATCTCAGGACTTCAGATGTTGGGATACTTCATATACTGTACCAGGACTTCAGGTGTTGGGATACCTAATTTACTATCCCAGGACTCCAGGTGTTGGGATACTTAATTTTCTATCCCAGGACTTCAGGTGTTGGTATGCTTAATTTACTATCCCAGGACTTCAGGTGTTGGGATACTTAATTTACTTTACCAGGACTTCAGATGTTGGGATACTTAATTTACTATACCAGGACTTCAGGTGTTGGTATGCTTAATTTACTATCCCAGGACTTCAGGTGTTGGGATACTTAATTTACTTTACCAGGACTTCAGATGTTGGGATACTTAATTTACTATACCAGGACTTCAGGTGTTGGGATACTAATTTTACTATCCCAAGACTCAAGTTTTGGGACCCTTAATTTTTTATATCAGGGCTCAAGTGTTGTGACCCTTAAATCACTATCCCAGGACTCAAGTGTTGGGACCCTTAGTTTAATATCCCGGGAATCAAGTGTTGGGACCCTTGAATTACTATCCCATGACTCATGTGTCGGGACCCTTAATTCACTATCCCAGGACTCAAATTTTGGGCCCCTTAAATTATTATCCCAAGACTACCTCAAGAACTCGTGCAAAAATCCCCGACTACCGGAACTCAAGTGTTGAATATTCAATCCACTATCCCAGTACCACCCTCAATTTTCGTGAAAAGTTCCCCCACTACCGGAACTCAAGTGTTAGGATACTCAATCCACTATCCCATAACCGCTTCATGAACTCGTTTGAATTGCCCCAAACCCAATTTTCATTCCAAAAATTAACTGATTTCACCTAAACTATTCTGACTTTCCCCAATCTAATTGAAGTTAAAATGCAGCTGGTTTTCAAGCCTTGTTATGGTTGCAAATACACTAATTCTTGTCTAAAATTCTCGTAAATGTTTAAAATCTCTTCCATTAACAATAAAAAAAGAAGAAAAATTAAAAATATATATTTAAAATTCAAAGTAGACGAAGGCCGTCTTTCAAAAAAATTGTCCGGTACCTGTTTGTCACGAGTTTTGCCTCCCCCTTTCGAAAATTAGAATGGGGTGTTCACCTTCTGCGTTTCCAAAAATGGTCTATTATCGATCCCCCACCCAATCCGGCCAGGTTACCTACCTTATTTTGACTTTACTATCGGGTACCTTCGCGTTCCAACTCTTTGTCTGAGTCTTTTTTTCTGACTATTCTAGACTCTAGCTAATCTATTGTAACTAAATCGAAAATATCAATAGTATAGTTTCTGTAATAAAACCCCCTCTAACCACCAACCTCGATTTTAACCAACCCGCCTTCTAACCAACCCCCCTTTCTAGACCCCCGCTTAAAACGAAAAACACTTCAGGGCGATGGATTCTAAACCTCACAAGAGAAAATCCATAGAACCTGTTTCCAAGCTCTAACCAAGTAAAAGTGTTTCCTCAAAACTTTAGGGTGCCGCTTATTCACTTTTATATTATCTCTTATAGTATAAAATAGATTTTAACGACACCCTTTTGACCAAACAGCGCACTCCAGTGATCCCCTCTTGCTGTTGCACTGCTCTGATCACATTACTGGTAGTCTCTTTCCAGTCGCGTCTTCTCCTGTTTCTCAGATCCCAGTCCTACGAACAACTTTGCCTTTTGAGTGGTCACCTCTTCCGTTGAAGTCTCCCAGTGGTTCTCCAAGGTTGCAAGGCTATCTGAAAACACTTTCATTGCCCCATTTTCGGGCACTTGCTGAATGTTTGCTGTTTTGATCGAAAAGATCGGTCTTCTTAGAAAAAAGTATGATATTAAACTATTAATTAATATAAAGGTCTGCTTCAACTAATCTGGAAATCAAAACTATTGTCCTTTGTAAGTTTTTCCGGTTTTTTCTTCCTATTTCTGATCTTTTTTCGGTTTTTGTTCCGCGTTTTGTCTTTTATCGATTTTTTGTTCCTCTGGTGGCCCCCCTATTTGGTTACCTAGGCTTTTAATCGGAAAGCGCATGGGAATTTTTCTCAAGTTTTTTTAAGAAGCTATCACGGTACAACCAACAGGTGGACACGTTCCAGTTGAACCGTACCACCGGTACTCTAGAATGGGCATGCAGCACGGATCTGTGTCAAGTGGGTTAAGTCCCGTAGTCTTGATGTCGTGAAATACCCAGGAGCGCCATAAAAACGCTATGTAACAGTCGCCTACTTATGTCACATTTGAGTTTAAGAAAAAAGGCCCTATAACCATTAGCTCAAGGGTCAGGGACACTATCTCTTGTGCTTTTATACCTCATTCACTCGGAGCCAATTCGGTTCGCGTGAGACACGAGACTATAAACTGTGTTACAGCTTGAAGGCTATTGCCAAATGACTCCTCACTCTAAAAACAAGAACCCCCCCTTGGTTAGGTCTCACGCTACCTAAAACACGCGAAAACCTTTAAAAACAGAGTTGGAAGCTTAAGTATACCATTAGTTTTTAATAGACAGGGGAACTTTGATCCACTTCAGACGGATCAATCTAAAACTCACCTTATCTCAACATAACCACGTAAAATGCACCCAAGAAATTAAATTCAGTACTCACATACCGACACGACTCTAGATTCAGGTAAAAAAAGTAAATAAGATAACTCAGGAATTTTTAACTCAAAAGTTTTAGCTCAAGTATATTTGTTTTCTGAACCATTGGGCAGCTTGACTTGTCTGCCTGCCCAATCAAAGTTCTCTTTTGCCCAGCGATGACCCTCTCGCTGGAACTCTCGATATTCTCTGTCGGGAACAAGTCAGCTCTACTCGAATTGATGATACTGGTAACACTGCGAACAACATTTTTACTCATGTGATTTTTGTCAACTTTCCCGCAATTCTAAATCGAATTTTTTTATCTGATTTATTTTGGATTTTCAGTTGTTGCGAGAAAATTGAGCATGACAGGTTCGATTCAAACTTTTTTAAATTGTTTCTATTCTTAAATTAAAGACAATCTTCCAAACATCACATACTGGCACATATAGCTAACTTCATCATTTGATTTTTATCGTTAATGATCAGTTTATAAAGGTTAAATACCTCTAACTGCAATCAGTTTGTGCAGGTAGTTGAATCGTTTTCTCGGGCATTTTTCATCTTCAGTTAGCTCATCAAAAGTGCGATCAGCAACAATGCCAATACACTTGACTCGAAGCCGTTTAGCAGTATTGATAGAGTGAGTGGCATAGAGTCTTTAGCATCATCCGAGATCGTTGTGATCGGCCTTGCGTTGAGTATAGCTTCTATCTGACAAAGCACTACGTGCATCTCATCAATTTTAAATTTTCCTCCATTGCCCATTGTCTTGTGATAGAGTAGTTTCATTGACTTAACAGCAGCTTCCCATAGCCCTCCGCAGCTTGTAGCCCTTGCAGGTATAGTAGTCCACGTGATACCTGAGTCTCGAACATGATCAGGGAGGCTGTTTATGTTGTGTCTATCCTGTAGAAGTCTCTTCACTTGAATTAGCTGGCTGAGTGATCCGATGAAGTTGGTTTCATTATCGGAGAAGATCTGCTTGGGGCATCCTCATCGAGCAATGAACCTTCTGATAGCCTTCAAGCAATCTTCAGTGTCCAGGGTTTTTGAAACATCCAAGTGGATTGCTTTAGTAGAAAAGCAAATAAAAACTCATATGTAACATTTGAGTAGTTGATTGGCTTCCTTATAGTGCATTGGTCTGGCTAAGTCGATACCAACACAAGAGAATGGCGGTGATGAGTTGATTTTCTCACTAGGGTAATCTCACATCAGCTGATTCATTGCTCTACTGTGGGACCTGAAAAAAAATTACACAGTTGCCAATGCTGAACAATGTGACTATGGCGAATCAAAGTTCTCGAAAATTCTCTTTCTCGTTCAGGCAATCAGCAACTGCGAGTCTTCCACCAATTTTTAGCAATCACTCATCGTCTATGAATGGATAGAGCTGAAGGAGGTTGGATTTTCAAGTAATATATTGTCCATATCTGATTGCTTTCATTTCTACATTGAACTGCTGCTCCTGAACGTTTCGTACAATAAGGTTTAGTCCTATCTTTTGAAGCTAATTGCGATTGTCAGTGTTCTTCTTCAGAGTTTCGGCGCGAACTTCGCGACTAAAGCTCCAATGTGAAGAGCTTAAGCAAAAGATCCCCATCGTTCCAAATCGAAGAAGTTTCCACTCTTTTTATCTCTCCGACGTTTAGTCCTGGTTGCTTTCGCTGCTTGCATGGTTGCCTCACCGCCAGCTGCCTGAGTGAGCAGGATGGTTTTGTCGAAGGACCGTTCGAGCTCATTCTTCACTTTACTTGCTTCGAGAGTTGTTGGTTGTGATGGAGTAGAAACTCCTTTTGTATCCAACCAAGAGGGCCCAGATTACCCAAGCTGCAAATTTTGTAATTCAGCTGCTGCTACTGATCGCGTTGCATGACGCCTGGGTTTTGATGAGTCGAAACGTGTTTCCACTTGTTGGCTGGTAGCATCTGTTGAACTTTGGCAATACGGTTGGCCACAAAATTAGAGTTCGTGTTTGGAGTTGATCTGATCCAAACAAAAGCTATTGTTGAATCACTCCAGGCGCTGACATCTACCACCAATTGCAAAGTCTGGATCGACTTCAAGACGCATTTCAGGAGCTTGTAACCCAAAAACAATGAACAAAGCTCAAGTCTTGGAATACAAACTGTCTTCCTTGATGCAAGTCGTAATTTGGCGGCTAACAAGGAAGTGTAGATTCTGAAGTTGTTCTGGCACTCCATGAGTCATCTCTGATGCATCGCAGAAGAGATGAAGATCGACTTGCTGAAAGCTGTCCTTGGACAGGTAACAAGGTACTGCCAGGGAAGACAAAAATCCTAAGCTATCTATCCAGTGTTGGAATTTGTTCGCTATATAGGCCCCAACATTATCATCATACTTCAAATCACGATCCCTAGTTTTTTGGAATAGAATCTTCGGTATTATCTTTACAGAGGTCATTAGTCCAAGGAGATCAAAAAAATTGTCCGAAGTTGCTTGCTATCATCCGGCGAGTGGTTGTATGTGTTCAAATTCTTTCGGGCAAAGCTATTGAGCTGCTCTCAAATATTGTAGTTGAGTTTCTATATGTCTTTCTTTTCTTTTTAGTGCGATTTAGGACCAGAGGAGGCTGTGTGGAGTTCTGCTAGTGTTTTCTGTTAGTTGAAGAACTTTGGATGAAACTTTTGATGTTTTCAGTCTGGAAATATCTTGGGGCATGGTCCAAACGCGTCTTTGCCCTTTTTGGTGGGTTGGTTTTGGAATTTTTTGCTTTGAAAACTTCCGTCGAAGTCCACCACATTATCGCTCCTAGGAATTCTGCGTGATTTTTGCAAAAAATCTTTGTAAGAGGCATCTGCATGATTCCTGTCAATGGGGCAAGCCAGTGAAGTGTGTTGATAGCCTGTTTGCTCTCAATTTTTGATTTTTTTTTGTTCGGAAAACTTTGTTCATAGTTGGCCACTCTTTGGGTTAAATCGACCTCGAAACTTGAAAAGTGTTTTAGTTTTTTTGACACTGGTTCATATGAAATCGTGTTGGGGCAATCACGGTAAAAGCGAATGTCACCGTTTGATTGCTCTTTGATATCTTTTTCAGCCTTTTTCAAGCGTCCCGAGTTGACCAGAGTGTTAATTGGGACCTTGTGGAATCTGTCTTCTAAATACTTCGATCCTTGGCAGAAATCTAGATGATTCATTGGGCATCTGCTGGAGTCCAAATGCACCAAGTCCTGGTTTCCAGAGGTTCATCTTTCCTTGTCATCTGGGTGCTGAACTTGGCCCCTTTTTTGACCTTTTTGGCAACAAATGGAGTTGCATCAAAAACAACACTCGAGATTTTGCTGGCTTGATAAGGTTTGCGGTTTTCTGGGGCATGCATTTAGGTTTCATTGAATCCAATTAATCTATACACCGTTACTGGAAACAATCAGAAACTGGATGCCAATTGAGCCCAAGAGTTTTGACGCTGTGGTCTTTTCCTGCTAAGAATAACTCTTGGTTTTCATGCAATTTGTTGGGTATACCGTTCATGACATCCTTGCTGTTGCTTGTCCACTACCGAATGGGCAGGCAGGCGTTGTCCAGAGTATTCGTGAGAGTCTGGCGCATTCTGATGGCTTGTTCCTCAGTATCTGCACCACCAATGTAATCGTCCACGTAGAAGGACTCGCGAATTGCTAGCTTTGTCTGTTCATCTTCCGTTGTGTCGGCGATGTCTGACAAGACTCGTATGGCGTGAAAAATACTTGAAGGTATTCCGTAGATGGCACGAGACATCCGTAACTTCTCAATTGAATCCTCTTCTTCTCTTCTCCAGTAGAGCTGATGTATATTTCTGTCTTGGGGTGTAGTTCTATTTGCCTGTACATCTTGATGATGTCACCAGATAGTGCAGTTTTGTAGATTCGAAACCGGACAAGGATGTTGATCAGGTCTGGCTGCTGCATTTGAAGTTGGAGCTGATCTGTTGAAAACAGCTCTGCACTTTGTTATCGTTGAGACCGACTTCCAAACTGCACGATGAGGCATGATCAAGTACTTGCCGACTGGCAGAAATTGATCTGACACACGTACCTTCTCAATATGGCCAGTGTCAATCATCTCCTGAGAGAAGTAGTTGTATTGGTTCTTGGCTTCACAGTTCTGTCGTAGCTTCTTTTCATTAGAAATGAATTACCGGAAACCTTTCCGTGCTGAGTGACCAATATCGGGCAACCATTCATGAATGGTTTCGTCATAGATCCCCTTTGATTTGTTAATTAGTGATCTCAACATAGCTGTTCCGTCTGGGCCATACGTCGTAGTCTGACCGAATTTTCGGATACACTAAAGCTCGTTGGATGAGTGTTGGGATTCTGGAGATGAAGGAATATGTGGTGTCAAATGTGGTGCACGGGCTGTCAAGGAAGTTGAATCCATATCGTGGTGAGTGTCTTCGTGTTGTGATTGTGTGATGGGTCCCAGCGATACCTAAGACTGTCCAACCAAGGATCGTGTCGGCTAGCAGCATAGTTCCTTCCTTGATAATCCGTGACTTCACAATGTGAGTGTAGACGGAATGTCCAAGCAGGAAATCAATTGTCTTGGGCTTGTCGAAAACTGGATCTGCTAAGTTGTAGTTGCTGACCTTTCGTAGGTGTGTGGCTGCGATTTGGGTGTTTGGATGCTCGTGATCCGGAATGTTTTCCAACACCACACAAGAAACTTTGAAATTGTTACCAGATTTTGATAGAATTGTGAGATTCAGTCGGCCATGGGTAGACATAGCGTTCTTCTGGTTCATTCCAATAGTGCGATCTGGAGCTTCTGCTGGTTTGAAGTCAAGCCGTTGCATGGCCTGTAGGGTGATGACGGTTGTCTGAGCACAATTGTTACTGAGTCAACGAGTGTGAATTCATCCGTTCTTAGATCGAACTTTGACGTTTGCTGTTGGAAGAGCTGTGATAGCTCCAGTTCAGTTGAGTTGGCGAGCATCTATTGACACTGCGAGATGATGACTGGGCTGATTAGAATTGCCATGAAAAGTTGTATGATGCTTTTTTTGACAAGTTTTGCACGGTGATGTTGAAGGACATTGCTGGATGCCATGACTGAAAGACAAGCAATTGAAGCTCATCCTTTTGCTGGTCACAAAACTTTTTCTTTCTGATGTTGTTATTGATCTGTATTTGGCACACTGCCAAATTGGATGTCGCTCTTTGCAGGTTTAACCTTTAAACTATGGTAAATAGAAACATTCCTTATGAGATCGGTTCTTTTCTGTCAAAAAAATCTGCTGCTCACGCTCTGGTTTATGGGGTCTGCGTTGAGATCTCTCAACCAGCGCTAGAGACCTGACTCTATTGTTTAAGAAAACCATGAGTTGATCGAAGTTAACAGCTTTAGTCCCATCATTTGCTGTTTCCCATGCCTTCTGAGATACAGGATTGAGGTTCTCGGAGAGAATGAAATGCCACAAATCGTTTGGTACTGAGTAACTTGAAAGACTGCGAAGGTCTCGTTGAAAACTGAGATTAACTGTTGAAGCTGAAAAACATATACCGTCCGAACTGCCGTGAATCCGTGAATTCATAACAAAAACTTTCGAAAGATGACTCGATCGTTTTTGCACCTCTGCTCCAGCATTCGAAGCGCTACCTCGTAGTTGCTTTCCGTCGTCTCGAATTGCATGATGAGCTTAGAAGTATGGCTTGTGAAATAACTCTTGAGAGAAATCACTTTTTAAACCGGCGATAGCCGGTTAAATCAATTTTTAAACTGATCAATGATGCTTAGCCAGGCAGTGAAATTGCCACTGGAGCTAGGCAGATTGATATGCGGCAACATTGGTGTGATCCTTGTAGGTTCAATCTGAATAGTTGCAACAGGGTTGATGCGGCTATCAATCTCTTTGCGGCTGGCAGAGTTTGGCGAGCAGCCTTCTGTGTTTCCTGACATTGATCAAATACTTGATCGTACTTTGCATCATCAGTGATAGCGTCAAGCAGCTCGTGATCAGCATTTCAGGATTGAGCCAAACAATGCCCAAGCTTGGTTGTTTCAGCGCTCAACTCGTCTTGGTTACGAATGAGGCTAGCACAAAGGTCGCTGACTTGAGAAACTTGCCGTTTCAGAACTCGCAGACAGCTTTGGGTTCATTTAAGCTTCTCCATAGCTGATGGAGTTTGACTTTCTGTAGTAGGCTCAGCAAGTGTGCTTAGTTTCCTTAGGTTTCAAGGCGGACGAGAATGAATACTTCGCGATAGCTGGAAAGCGACTGTATCGTATGAAAATTGAATGAAAGATGATTTAGTTGCTATAAATTGCGGGTAAATGAAATAAATAATTTATGGGAAAACTAACATGCGTTTTTAATTGAGATTACATGTGAACAAACTATCTTGCCATTTAAAACATGCTTTGTTTGCTCCAACAATAAGAAATTCAGAAAGTATCAAACGCTTGCCTCCAGATGTAGCTGGGCCCCAAGTGTACTTCATCGAGGCATACGAAAAGTTTGGTTCATCCATTTTTTTCAAAATTTTAAATTTTTTTGGACTTATTTTATTGCCAGATTGTGTTGTATCGCAAGTGGTGCAAAGCTACTCATTGCCTCAATTTTTTTTTTAAATCTGTTTTGAGAGTCGCCTGTGAAACAGAAATTGTTCGAGCTTTATGAAATTGAGATAGCTGGAACTTTTTTAATTGAACGTCATTTCCCCCATGAGAAGGCGGACGGCATTGACTATTCTCCGACTGAGTGCTTCTTTATTTAATCCTTCTAGAGAGACTTTGCTTCAACATTTGGTGCTTTTTCAGTTCATGTATATGACTGATAACTGGAAAGAACTTTGTGACCGACGGAAACAAAAACGTGATCGTTTGATTTCGTGCAAGAATACGAAGCGAAAATTGAACGAAAGTCTGAAGTTCGTTTCCCAGCTTTTTCCTGACGACTTCAAAGATTTAGAGCTACGCAATGAAAATATTGAAATCCCCAAAGTAACGTCATATCCTCTGGAAATGGAAAATGAACTGGATTTGATGCGTTACCTACTGAAAGACGAATTGAAGCTGCCTATATCTGTCGAGGATATTTGTAGATACTTCAAGGAAACCATAAGAATCGAGGTTTCCAACCTTCAAGGAAAGGTTTGTTCAACTTTAGAAAAGTTAGAGTGTCAAAATTTGCTCAAGTTTCATCAGGATTTGAGAGTTGTTACATTTGTGAACTTCTTCGCACTGAGAGATGTTTATCAATACAAAGAAGAAAACTTGGACGATACAGGGCCTAGCAGTGAAGTGGATATGTCTTTTTCTGGAAAACGGAAACTGACCGAAGTTTTCCCAGATATACCACCGAAGTCGCCTAGAAATGAGTATGTCGATTACTGGAAAGATAAAGCACAAGAGCTAATTGCTCATAAAAGCTTTAAACAACGTCAGCATCACGAAACAGCGAGACAAATTCATGATTTAATCTCAACCCCAACAGCGAAAGAAACGATGCAGCTCGAAAAATTCAAATGCCAGAAACAGAGAATAATCGAATTCTGTACATATTTAACTTTGTTCGAATGTAAAAGACAGCAAAGAATTGCAATATTCAAAGCGAAGAGTCCTACTAAATATACATTTTGTCATAAACTGCATTATAGGCCCGTGAACAGTGCGTCAACCGAGCGAAAGTTGGGTGATTGTTCTTTCTTGAACACCTGTTTTCACATGGAAACTTGCAAATATATACATTACGAATTGGACTTGAATGAACATGAGCTGAAAAAGTTCATGGATCGAGATCGGAAAAATGTTGAAAGAAGTAAGTTTTCTATTTCAATGACTTTATTTACCCTAGCGTTAAGTAAGGGTATTGCAATTGGTTACTAGACAATTTTCCCCGAAAATAACTTTGTTCACAGGACTCACCTACTGGGCTTTTCTTTTGCAACAGACATGTGAGCGTGTTAGCATTTAAAATATCCGGCCCAATCAAAATTTCACCAAATCGATATGTAAAATTTTCATTTTTTCCCCGGCTTAATAGGTCTCAGTGGCCTCTTTTGCGTCGCTCGAATGCCGAAAAATGTTGTTGTGTGCTTGTGTGTGTTCTGAGAAAAAAGGGATTCATTTTTTTTGCGGCATTGAAGGGTTTCTGCTCAGGTTTTTTCGGCTTTGTCAACGCTTGGTAATTATAACTTCAACTCCACTCAAACATCCGGCGCATATGGCGTTGAGGTAAAGCAACTGCTGGATATGACAAAGGCTTGTGGTTGGAATCCTGATGTTGTGACCATTTTTTTAAATTGCAAACTGGAGTCTTAATGCTTTTTCGGATTATCGTCCGTCAGTTTCTTTTTGTCGGCTTCGTTCCCGCAGCCCGAATTTTTTTTGAAGATTAAGCTTTCTTCCATGTTGCTCTAACGCACTGGCTTGAGACAAAAAAGTGCGGGAGTTTATTTCCAGTTGAGACCTGTCTTTTTTTGCAAATAGCAAGTTTTCGACTTATTTGGATTATTGTCTGTCTGCTTATTTTTGTCGACTTAGATCCTCAAAAAAAACCTTATAAAAATTCAGCTTCTTTTTAGCATTTGAAAGCTCTTAGTAAAGTTAATAATGGTGAAGGTAATTTTGCTCCGGATATTTGGGGCTTTTGTTGCATCTTTTATAGTTTTTATTAACAAAAACGATTTGAGATTTTTTTTATTCAGTTTTTTCGTTCGATTTTAATCATAATCATTCATTTTTGGTATCGCAAAAGGTGCAAAGTTCAATTTTGAAGTGAAATAAAAGTGATTCAATTTTTCAGGTGCTCCCGACAAATCGATTGTCATCTACCCGCCTCAGTGGATCCAATGCGATGTCCGTTCTTTTGACATGACGTGCCTGGGCAAATTCTCAGTTATCATGGCCGATCCACCCTGGGACATTCATATGGAACTACCTTACGGCACTATGTCTGACAAAGAAATGATAGCTCTGCCCATTCCTCATTTGCAAGAAGAGGGTTTCATTTTTCTCTGGGTAACTGGGCGGGCTATGGAGATCGGAAGGGAGTGTTTGAAACAGTGGGGGTATACGAGGTGTGAAGATTTGATTTGGGTGAAGATCAACCAACTGGGAAAACTCATTCGAACTGGACGAACAGGTGTTTGTCGTTTTTTTGTTTTGATTGAGTTCACTGGCTTATTTTTTTTTCAAATCTCGCTTAATTGTTATAAACTGATTATTGTTTCACATGTTTTACTCTTTTTTGTAGAGTTTTTGGTTCATTTTACGAGCTCTCCCCATTTCTCCTCCTGATAAACTTTGTCTTAATCATAGAGTAGAGACTATTTTAAAGTGACTCTTTTTGATTTGATTGGAGGCCCCGAAGGATCTTTTGGAACTTATTGGATCTTATTAAAAAAGAATAATGTGTTTTCATAGGGCACTGGATTAACCACGGGAAAGAGCACTGCCTGGTGGGAATTAAGGAAAACCCAGCTGGTCACACCAGATGTTTGGACACAGATGTTCTTATTTCCGAAGTGAGGGAGACATCACACAAGCCAGACGAGGTTATTTAGAACTTGTGTGTATTTATTTCTATTATTAATGCAATTGAAAATCAGATTCAAATCCTCCAAGCTTATGTAACGACAGTGTTGGTTTTCAAGTTATTCTATCAAGTTTTAAAACGAGTTGTTTCTTGCTCTAGATCTATGGTCTGTTGGAACGTCTTTCTCCCGGCACTCGCAAACTGGAGCTGTTCGGCCGCATGCATAACACCAGACCCAACTGGATCACACTGGGAAATCAGACAGACGGAGTGAACCTCATGGACCCGAAAGTGATCAGGGACTTCAGGAAGAGATATCCGGATGGGAATGCACTGAGACCGAGAAGACGCGAAGACTTTTCTGGATCGCACGACTAAAAACTCCTGAAATAACTTAAAATTTAAGTTTTTACTTCTGTTGAATAAAAATTTTTGTTTAGTTGTGGGTCTATAAATATAGTGAAGACTGTTATATAGGCCTTGATAATTTTTTTATCATGAAAAAGTATAATTTCCAAAGTAGATTTTAGTTATCAGGTTTTTCAGCGGGAGTAATAGCAGTTTATGCAGCTCACAATCGGGGGGAGGGTGGGTTGAGCAGGGTGAGGAAAAAAGCAGGAGCAAAATATTCTAGATTGTTCAACAACGTTTCAAAATAGTGATTAAATGTTCTAGATCAGTCAAGAATTTTCATACACATATAATTGATCACTTTCCACTCTCCTTTCCTATTATTTGAATATGCGCCATTAATTGAGAAAGTAATTTAAAAATTAAAAAAAATAAGTATCGATGAAAGTATCTGAATTTTTTTATGACTTATTTTGATTAGAAAATTCTATAACAACTGAAATGGTAACATTTAGCCATACCAACATGATTTTTCACGTGTGTGTTGAAAATCTAACTTGAAAACCAACTGTTTTACGAATCATTTTCGATCTTTGAAAAATATCATTTTTTTTGCATTTCAACTGGCCGATACAATTTTCTGGAGTAAAGTTAAATTACTAGTTCTTTATTCAAGTTAAGTTAAAGAAAATGAGTTGTCGAAAGCCCAATGTTGACGATTGTATGGATACTGACACCCGAAGTTTTAACGAAATTTGAAATCCTTCACCCACGTTTCAAATGTTCAACGATGCATCAAACGTTTCAGGCTACTATTCAGACTACTAAAAAGTCAAAAAAATTGATGAAAACGAAAAATAACCATGCGATTCAATTTGTAAAGGTTGTTTTTGTTATCAATTGAAGGTAAATTTTCATGTTCGAAAAAAAATTTCTCAGTAATTTTTAACTTGCTTCGGTGTTTTCTTCCCTGAAAAATAGTTTTGTATTTTAAAGAGAAAGCTTCAAAAGAGCTATGCCAAAATTACATGACGAGCCTGTTTTGCCGAACTTTTTATTACGAAAACTCCACTACAAAGTCGTCACTTGGAGGCAAGTGGGACAAAAGCAAGTTCTTCACAAAAAAAAAGAAAAAACGCCTCAAAGCTATTCAAAAAAACTGATGTCTTTGTCTAGAAAATTATTTTGAACAAGTACTAGCAATAATCTGAATTCAAAAAAGTTTTATAATTAAATTAGAATTCCAATGAAAAAGTTTTTAAGTTGCTCTCTAGCAGTGAAAATTTGATCAATAAAAATTTACTCATAACTTCAAAAGAAATCTCATAGAAAACGTTGCAAAAGTAAATGACTTGTATTAAAAAGCAAAAAACGCTTTTAATAGCTTTTAAAAGTTTTAATAGTTTTCTTGGCAAAATTATTGTTTTTGTAGAAATGTGATCTTTAAAGACACGACATTTGAAAATGATATACGTAATAGAACTTTTAATTTAGTCGTATATTTTTATCTGATTAACAGTTAGTCGAAAATCCCAATTTGCCCCCTCGTATGGTTTGTTCCTTCGTAGATTATTCATGTTCTTTTTCCGGAGGGTTTCTAATGTTTCTGTTTGACTCGTTCCGAGTGAATCCCTTTTTTCATTAAAAACGCAATAAGTTTAACTATTCAACCATACCATTTCTGTTCCATTCCATTTCGAAGAAACCTGGTGTTCTACTATCAAAAGTTCAATGTTTCTCGCAACGAAAGCGCGGTAAGAATTTAAACACTTAACTTGGCAAACCTTCTTCATTGCTACATTATATTCGCACTCATTCAGAAAAAATATTGTTCGCTTCAGTGTTGATACACTCATTGATTGTTGAAGCTGTCAAAGCCAATGACTTGAAATCAGTTTCCATTTCGAAAGCTCTACTTGGCAATGGACGTAGAATTCCTGGAAAATCATATTCAAACTACAACAATCACTGTTTTGCTTTTTTAAGGTAACAAATCCAAGTATTATTGGCCCATCGTGAGGTTTTTTTGAACTCCTCATTTTGAAAATTTTCATCAATTCATCATAGGAATTCAAATTGATGAATTTTTCTTGGTTGCAGCTGTTTTGTTGACATACACCGTTTTGTCAAGTTTTGATTTATTGATCAATTGCATCCAGTAGGCAATGTTTTCAATGAGTTTTAGTAGTAGAAAAGTGAGCAAGAGTGGGGGTGGGGGGGGGGGGGTGGTTGTTGCCCCTTATGTAATAAGATAGGGAATAGAGCATCCGGTCACCAACATATGTAGTGAGATAGGGAATATATTTCCTACTTATTAAGATAGGGAATAGGTTTCCCAGTGTATTAAGATAACAGGTTTCAGATGGTAAGTTTCAGTTGGTAAGTTTTTTCGACGCCCGAATTTTCCATGTGTTAGGATAGCGTATAGATTTCCCTATGTATTAATACATTGTAGGGAATTAAGAACTCATTAAGATAGGGAAAACATTTCCCAATGTTTTAAGATATAGAATACAATTCGTAAGGTTTCGTGATTTGAGTGATGGAAAGAGAATTGAAAGAAAAGTGGTATTTTTTGAATTTTGTGTGGAAATGTCTAGTTTTTTCGCAAAAATTTTTCGGCGCGCGTTGCCTAACGGGTGAATTTTTCTGGTGTGTTGCGTGGAAATAGATTTCACTATGTATTATGATAGGGAATAGGTTTCCTAAAGTATTAAGATTGTAAGGTTTTAGTGTGATGGTAAGTTTCAAACATTTTTGGCGCCCAATCTTACCATGTTTTAGGATAGTGTATAGATTTCCCTATATATAAGGATTCAGTGTAGGAAAATAAGAACGCATTAAGGTATGGTAAGGTTTCAGTCTGATGGTAAGAGAATGGTAAGAAAAACGGTATTTTTTTGATTTTGTGTGGAAATTTCTAGATTTTTTTTCGCCAAAGTCTCGGCACGCGTTATGTTATTGGTGAGTATTACGTGTAGATTGTGTAATGATGTTTTTTGGCTCATGGTAAGTCAAAGATATGATGTGCAAAAACTTGGAATTTTTTCTCCAATAAAATGAATTTTTTTTTTCAAAAAACTTCAAAACACGATAAAATTTGATATATTTTGACTTAAGAACTACTTTTCAATGAGTGATCCCTTTTTCAGAACACTTTTTAAACACACATGATATCAATTTTCAAACACTCTTTAGTACTCAGTCTAGCTGAAAGTACGCTGAAACTACTGAAACTTCGAAAAAAGCCAAGTTTCTGTAAAAAATTTCAAGTTATTGGAACAAATTGCAAAAATTTCAAAGTTTTCGGAAAAAATTGCGGAATTTTCAAGTTTTTAGAACGAATTGCCGAAATCTCAACGTTTTGACTAGTTTTTTGTTGCTTCTAATCTAATTAAAAAGTTATACATACGTGTAGAGTTGAAAATTAAGCTCAAATTAGTAGTAAAGTCGGTTCCATTCAAAATTTTTCATCACTGTCTCAACATGATTCCAATTAAAATACAATTTGCGTAGTATATGTCGGGGCAAAACCGTCCAGGAGCGGTGGTGACTTCCATGTTTTAAGATAGGGAATCGAGCATCCGGTCACCAACCTACGTAGTATATAGGGACTAGATTTTCTATGCATTAAGATAGGGAACAGGTTTCCTTAATGAGATGGTAAGGTTTCAGATGGTAAGCTTCAGAAAAATTTTTCGGCGCCCGATCTTACAATTTTTGATTTGTGCTTCAAGTATCATCTTCCAGGTTTTGGGCTTACTTCACAAAACTTGGAAGCTATTTGGGCTTACTTCACAAAAACTATTCTCAAAAAATCTGGATGTTCTTATAAGTTTACCTACTATATCGAATGATAAAAAGTTTCCCAAAGATTACACTTTCATTTGGATTTTGTCACAAGATGTAATTTACAAGCTAAATTTTATGAAAGTTATCTTTAAAATCCTAATGAATTAAATTGAGTTTCTATCCCAATTTGATATCTTCTCAGTTTCTGTTGCATCTAGTATCTTCCAACTCAATCGAATCTGAACAAAAGTTAACTTGAAAATTGAATTTTAGATGAAAAAATGTATCATTTCAACGAACCTTCATTAATCCGAAGCAGAATCAATATCATAAATCTTTTTCTCAAAATTTTCTAATGATCTTCCCAACCTGATAACTGTATGTTGCTGTCTCAACTCTGAATTTCAAAATTGAAGTAAATTTTTCGTTGAGAATGTGTTTTAATAGGTTGAAGTTTTCAAAAGTTAGCAAGATTATATACTTTTTTGATCTTTTCAAGGTCTTTTATGAATTTATTTTCTGCAATCGTCAAAAAAACAGCAGGAAACCTTAATTCTGAAAAAATCAAAACTCATTATCCGCTTTAAAGTGTACTACTCTATGAACACTTTTACAAGCACTAAACAAGGAAAGTTTAAAGTAGTAACCAGGCGAAACCTTTCAATTAGTCGATATTTTATAAATATCTAGTTTGTTACAAAATTTCAACCAATACTTAAGCAGTCATTAGCATATGTTATTCTCTTTTCTACAAAATTACCGCAAGCTTGCAACCAATGTTTTTTTTTACTGTAGTTTTAAAATGTTCGGATCGAATTTGAACTTAATTGTTGTTGGTTTTATCATCAACCAGAACCTTTGAATAAAAAAATGACAGATCAAGAATAGTGATGAAAAAACTCTATAAATTTTACTAGAGTTTTTTCAAATTTATTGTATAGACTTTTCAGATTCAGAAGTATTTTCTCCTAAGTTTTTTATTACAAATATTTTAATTTTTTTTGAAGACTGTTTGGAGACTGCTGAGCACATAATTTACCATTATGTTCACAAGAATAATGCTTCTTCTTTAAATGATTAGTGAGGTCCTCGCTGCTATATTTATAAAAGTTTCAATTGGAACACTTTAAAACGCCACAGTGCTTACGATGTCTTGATGTAACCGAGTGTAATCTCTGCCACAATCAAGACATGCAATTCTTTCGTTTCTACTCAGTGACGGCATCATAATAAGTGAAGAAAGAATAAATAGGAGACTTAGAAGGTCCCAAGTTTTTAGAAAAGAAGAGTTGAATAGCCTCAAAAGTGGATAAATTAAATTATAACAGTTATGTGATTTTCTTAACCAACTGTTTTCAAAGTGAAAGGAAACCACAAGGGTTTGCTTTTTAGCCTAGCTGAAATAAAAATTATCCAATCTAACCAGGGAGTTTCCAAGTGCTTTGCTATCAACCAATCAGAATCGAGCATTACTTAAACGGAACATTTTATCTTTTTTGATATCAACCAATCAGAACCGAGCTTCAATGGTCGTGGAATTTCCTTAAATTTAATGTCAACCAATCAGAACTGAGCTCTACTTCTCATGGTTTTTTCAACAATTTTGATATCGTTTGTAGCGTTCATTCACATTCGTCCACGGGTAATATTTGTCGTAATAATCAATCAGAAAGAAGTATTCACAGATTTTTAAAAACTTTGTAGATCAGAACCAAACTATGTTTGTGAAACGTTCCAATCAAGCAGTTTTATTGAGTCTTTCCAACATAAACAATTGACACCAAGTGAAATTTTTTGTCTGGTTTATACTATTTTTTCGAAACTAAATTCAAATTTTGAAATTTCGGTCAAAATTTTTTCCTTTTTGTTCTATTTCTAACCAGTGAAAAAAGTACTAAAATATACTTTTTTTTATCAATATGTCACTTCTTCTGTTATATTGTAATATAAACAAATGGAAGTTTTTTAAATATGGATAATCGGTTAAACGATGTTCTGACAAATCTAGATTTTATATTTGTATCAAATTTCAAAATAGGAATCAAAATGATGTTCCTTATCTTCAATTTTTGTTTCATAGGCTCTTCTATTTTTCTGTTTTTTACTGACCGAACACTATCTCTGAGTTAATTCTTCTAAATAGAAACGTTGTCGATAATTCTGGCAGTACTTTTTTTTCTGAGATCTCCTCTCCGTTTTTAACAAAATTATTGAACTTTCTGTGTTTCTAAACGAGTGAAAACTAATGCAATCTCCATCAACATCATCTGTCCACCACTCTTTTAGTTTTTGTAGTTGTTCAACTTTAAATTCTGATGAATGTCCTTTTAAGACATTGAAAACGCTTTTGATAGAAACATTTTTTACTGAAACAAACAAAGAAACTCGAAATGTTGTATCAGTTTTAATTTATTTGGTAGTATAGTAAGTCACCAGTAAAGTTTTTTCACTTATTTAGAGTCTGGTTAGTTTTTAGGAAATTTAGGCAAAAAATTGAAAACAACCAATGAAATTCGGAAATTCCGAAAATAATGATAATGTTTTCAATTAAGTATACATTCTTGTTGCTAATTTTGTTCAAATTAAATAAAATTTACTGAAAATTTGCTTAAAACAGCATTTAAGTAAGTTTTTTTGTAACTTTTTAAACAAATACTGGAAAATCAATTGATAATTGTTTAGTGTTTACAGTCAATTTTGATTAAATTGTATGTTTTGTCCTCAGTTTTCCTAGCTCTAAATAACCTTTAGTGAGAAAAATTAGTTTTGAACCAATAATATTTCAATTACCAAACATACAAAACATCACAAAGCGTAACTGAGTTTTACAATTATCAACAAAAATGAAATCTCCCGAAATTTGGGACAGTTTTTTAAATTCCTTCAATGTATAGTTGACATAGGGAACTTGTTTCATTGCTTCATTCTCATTTGCAATCAAGAGTCGAATCTGAATTCAGGGCGGCTTGTTCCTTTTTTACTTCATGACTGTGACACACACCCTCATCATGTTGTTTGTTGCTATTTCATATACTCTATTACAGATGTCGAGTTCCTGATCCATATTGATTCTTTGCCTGTTTTGACTTCATATATAGGTACGAGTCAAAGGTTTCAGCATCGTGAGAAACGGTATTCCGGATTGCCGATATTGCTTCTCTTTCTTTTTCATTAAGATAGACTTGTTGAGATTTTTCAAATTGTCCCATATCATTGTTTTTTAATAGTTGAAAGCAGGGTTCAAAATAAATTTTCCCCTTATAAGTTTTTTGGAACCGAACGAATCTCCCAATTCTCCCAACAGTGCTTACGATGTCTTGATGTAACCGAGTGTAATCTCTGCCACAATCAAGACATGCAATTCTTTCGTTTCTACTCAGTGACGGCATCATAATAAGTGAAGAAAGAATAAATAGGAGATTTAGAAGGTCCCAAGTTTTTAGAAAAGAAGAGTTGAATAGCCTCAAAAGTGGATAAATTAAATTATAACAGTTATGTGATTTTCTTAACCAACTGTTTTCAAAGTGAAAGGAAACCACAAGGGTTTGCTTTTTAGCCTAGCTGAAATAAAAATTATCCAATCTAACCAGGGAGTTTCCAAGTGCTTTGCTATCAACCAATCAGAATCGAGCATTACTTAAACGGAACATTTTATCTTTTTTGATATCAACCAATCAGAACCGAGCTTCAATGGTCGTGGAATTTCGTTAAATTTAATGTCAACCAATCAGAACTGAGCTCTACTTCTCATGGATTTTTCAACAATTTTGATATCGTTTGTAGTGTTCATTCACATTCGTCCACGGGTAATATTTGTCGTAATAATCAATCAGAAAGAAGTATTCACAGATTTTTAAAAACTTTGTAGATCAGAACCAAACTATGTTTGTGAAACGTTCCGATCAAGCAGTTTTATTGAGTCTTTCCAACATAAACAATTGACACCAAGTGAAATTTTTTGTCTGGTTTATACTATTTTTTCGAAACTAAATTCAAATTTTGAAATTTCGGTCAAAATTTTTTCCTTTTTGTTCTATTTCTAACCAGTGAAAAAAGTACTAAAATATACTTTTTTTTATCAATATGTCACTTCTTCTGTTATATTGTAATATAAACAAATGGAAGTTTTTTAAATATGGATAATCGGTTAAACGATGTTCTGACAAATCTAGATTTTATATTTGTATCAAATTTCAAAATAGGAATCAAAATGATGTTCCTTATCTTCAATTTTTGTTTCATAGGCTCTTCTATTTTTCTGTTTTTTACTGACCGAACACTATCTCTGAGTTAATTCTTCTAAATAGAAACGTTGTCGATAATTCTGGCAGTACTTTTTTTTCTGAGATCTCCTCTCCGTTTTTAACAAAATTATTGAACTTTCTGTGTTTCTAAACGAGTGAAAACTAATGCAATCTCCATCAACATCATCTGTCCACCACTCTTTTAGTTTTTGTAGTTGTTCAACTTTAAATTCTGATGAATGTCCTTTTAAGACATTGAAAACGCTTTTGATAGAAACATTTTTTACTGAAACAAACAAAGAAACTCGAAATGTTGTATCATGTTTAATTTATTTGGTAGTATAGTAAGTCACCAGTAAAGTTTTTTCACTTATTTAGAGTCTGGTTAGTTTTTAGGAAATTTAGGCAAAAAATTGAAAACAACCAATGAAATTCGGAAATTCCGAAAATAATGATAATGTTTTCAATTAAGTATACATTCTTGTTGCTAATTTTGTTCAAATTAAATAAAATTTACTGAAAATTTGCTTAAAACAGCATTTAAATAAGTTTTTTTGTAACTTTTTAAACAAATAGTGGAAAATCAATTGATAATTGTTTAGTGTTTACAGTCAATTTTGATTAAATTGTATGTTTTGTCCTCAGTTTTCCTAGCTCTAAATAACCTTTAGTGAGAAAAATTAGTTTTGAACCAATAATATTTCAATTACCAAACATACAAAACATCACAAAGCGTAACTGAGTTTTACAATTATCAACAAAAATGAAATCTCCCGAAATTTGGGACAGTTTTTTAAATTCCTTCAATGTATAGTTGACATAGGGAACTTGTTTCATTGCTTCATTCTCATTTGCAATCAAGAGTCGAATCTGAATTTAGGGCGGCTTGTTCCTTTTTTACTTCATGACTGTGACACACACCCTCATCATGTTGTTTGTTGCTATTTCATATACTCTATTACAGATGTCGAGGTCCTGATCCATATTGATTCTTTGCCTGTTTTGACTTCATATATAGGTACGAGTCAAAGGTTTCAGCATCGTGAGAAACGGTATTCCGGATTGCCGATATTGCTTCTCTTTCTTTTTCATTAAGATAGACTTGTTGAGATTTTTCAAATTGTCCCATATCATTGTTTTTTAATAGTTGAAAGCAGGGTTCAAAATAAATTTTCCCCTTATAAGTTTTTTGGAACCGAACGAATCTCCCAATTCTTGTTTGACTTTTTGAGAATTCAATATAATTGGGACTAGTATTGTTTCCTGAGTACATTTCTGAAGAGCAAACTGATCAGATGAAGAGAAATGAGAGAAATGGTTTTGAGATTAAATAAAAATGGTTAAATAAATTGATTAAATAAATTAAACAAAATGAGTCTTTCAATTAACCATAAAAGGAAATAGAATTGTAATTAGAAAATTTGAGTGAAATTTCCAAAATGGAAATGTGTAGTGTAGGTGTTAGTGTTCCTATATAAATCCGCAATTCTCATCAAAAATCATTGTTCCGGATGGCTGCTGCTTGCAGAAAACAGAAAAATTTCGACGAACCGAGAAATACTTGTTGCTGTTAGCAGCATACAATATTAGCAATAAAACTAAGATAGTTATATTATTATCCTTATAAACTTAATTAAGCTGAAAGCGGCAGAGAACACAACCTAAATCTAACATCAAGCTTAAAGCTATTTGTTAAAGTTTTTTGCAATAATGTCAAAAGGGAAATATATCTAGTTATGGAAATCTTATTGAGTATTTCAACTTCGCGTCAATCAGAGTAGATGATTGCAGTTTTGACTATGGTAATTGCAGTTAAAAAACTCTCTGGCTTCACTAGGTTATTGTAATTAGGTGTCAGTCAAAGAAAAATCCTTTCCACCTGTCGTTCAGATGCGCCTCTCTTCTAAAACGGTTATGTTGGCACATTGATGCGCCTCTCTTAATCTTTTGAGTCAAAAACAGATTTAGTGAACTACCTGGTGATTTTCGGTGAACAATGCAAACAGTGCACCGCAAAACTGAGTATCAATTTCACATTATTCGTTGACATCAACAAAATCTGTCAATCGCCACTGCAGACTCGATGAATAAACGTTTTACATTGCTCGTTAAAATTCACGGTTTTCTCTGATTGCGGCCTAAAACTGCAAGTTACGGATTCTGTGACATGTAGCAAATAAATGATGCCGCTAACTAGGCCTCCTTATACGTTGATTGAAAAAAGGCAAACAAAATTGATTTCAAACATGACGCCCCGAACCTGACTCTGCTCTCACTTTTGGATACTTTATCTGGATAGCCGAAGAGTGAAGCTCGCCCTCATAAAATTGTCAAATAAGGCTAGCTCGGTATTTTCGGTTCTGCAACCCGTTCATGACTTTAGAATTTTCCGGGAAAGTTCACAACGTTCGTGAAAATTTTAAGAAAAAGTAAAAATCCCTGGAAACTGTAGTCCATAATGTAATGACTGTGAAGTTTTGGCTATCTTATTTCAAAAGAGTGTCCGTTATTTTCGAACTAACAAATCGCCACTGGAGTATCAGATTTTTGCCACTTTTTTTCTGATATTACCGATCATTTAAAACTGAAGTTCAAATTCGACAAATACTTCACCGTTCTACCACACTACAAGAACAAAAGAGAAACGAAGTTGCACCACGCTGGTTGAGAATGGACGAAGTTGTTGTTGCTTTTGTTGTTGTTGAGCATAACTACAGCCAATGCTGACAGTAATGCTCCCAGTTTAATCTTTATAATTTCCTCCTTGAGTTTCTGCAACCACTGCCATCACAATCAATTAACCAGCTGCAGTTGTTAAATTCTGAAAAGTTCACATTTATATAATTTCACATTGTTTTCAAGATTCTGTTTTTCAAGCCCGCCAATCTAGTGAAATCTACAATTTCATTCAATCTGTTTGTTTTTCTATAAGTTCTAAACGTGAATTTTCTTTATGCTTTTTCTGTTCTCGATTTACTTAATTTGAAAACCTGGTAGTTTCATCCCAATAATTCACTTTTCCTTGGTAAAAATTGATTGGACTCAGTTTTAAGACTCATTTTAGCAACCAAAAAAATGTCAATCACTTGAAAAAACTTTGGGGTGGTAACAAACTCGGCAGTTTTAATTGACTGCGGCAACTGGCGTTCTTTGTCCCAATTAATCAACGGATAGCTCGTTTTGGATTTTAACCAGACTCGACATATCACATCTTGAGAGCGCATCACAAAAAATTTCACACGCAAGAACCGGAAGAAGCAGGGATTTGTACAGGCCCAGTTTAGACGATGTTTTCAATTTGCAGGAAACATTCCTTTTCATGAGATAGAAATTACTATCAGCCTTCTTCAATCTCATTTCTATGTGTGTATGCCAGTTGAAGTTTGTTTTTAAAAAGCGCTCCTGGGTCCTTTGTCTGATTGTTCCAGGGCAGCACCTTGTAACACTAACTGAGTCTCATTTCCCTTATTTTAATTGGATAAAATCTTGTTTACGGAGAGAGTCTTCAAAGTATCAGCAAGCAAGTAAGTGTCGCTAAATTTTAGTAAATCCGGCAGGTCTAAAGAGTAAAAGCATACAAAACAAGTTGTCCTAGTAAAGAACCCTGTGGTACACTACTTGTTACTTCCAGCACACTGGATAAAGTTTTATCTACACGAACGAGTTGCTTTCGCCCACTAAAATAGTCAAGAAGTAAAAGTTTAAATAGGCATCCCCCTACGCCTATTTAACCAAGCTTTTCGAGAAGTTTGTAATGGAGCACTTTATCAAACGCTTTCAAAAAACTCGTGTAAAAAACGATGACCTCGCAAGAGGAATCTTCGTCTAGAACTTTTTTAAACACCAAATCTCCCTATTTGAACACTGGTTTCATGCTGCCAGTTTAAATCTGATTGATAATTTTCTGATGTGCTTTAATTTTTCAAAAAATTTTGCTCAGAGTGATGGCCATTTGCCTACCCGTATTGTGGAAAAACATTGGTGAGAGCCTTTCCGGCACTCTAGCTTCTTCGGCATCTCTAATGTTGCTAAATTTGTTCTGAAGATTCTCCATCGAGACACTGAGTTTCGTTAATATTAGTTTTTCTCTTGTTAAGTCTTCAATATGAGATGATTTTTTCAGTGAGAAAACAAAATGACAAAGTTCATTCATTGCGTATGTTTTTTTTTCAATTCGATTACTGCTAATTCTTCTTGCATCCTTTTTTATTACTTTGGGTGAATTTCAAATTCTGTTCAAACTCTTGAGGTGTTCAAAGATCAGACAAGTGTCTTTTTGTTCCATAAGATTTTGCTGATATCTAAGTCTGTCACTATCGGCAGCTTCAGTTATAATCGCTCTTAGATTATCAACTTATGACTTCCTGTAGCTTTTAGGTTTTGCGAGAGATAATTATTGCTGTGTTTGCAGTCTATTTTTTAAGTTAGAGATGCTTGGAAAAATCCATGGAGAGAGGGTTTGTTTATCGCTCGTTCTTCGTGGATTAAAAACCCCTATGATATTATAAAAAAGCTGCTGCGATTCTTCTTTCATTTTATCTAGATTGGTTAACTGCTGGGCTCAAAAGGTGCAGATTCCGTTATCCTGCTTAAGTGGAACTTGTCAGCATTGCCGAAGCTTTTTCTAGTTCTCTATGAACGGCTTCTTGTTTTTGTGCTGATATTCCACCAAAAGTTGTTTTGCATTGTGATTTGAGCAATGATAAACTTTAGGAGTCAATTCGTTTTTCTCAACATGGACAAGAGAGTTTCAATAGAGTGCACATCAAGCAGGTTAGTGGGACATGTAATAATTTCCACCGCTTGTTTTAAAAGTTTTCCATTAAATTGTTCGACAATACTTTGCTCAAACTCATCGCTACGCACTAGAGTCTCCCAATTGAAGTTTGGAGAGTTTATGTCTCAATGTGTTTGGAGAGTATTATGCAGTGAAAGGTAGAAAACGCAAGAGTCTAGTTCGTTAGCCACTGTTTTCACTCTGCATGCTACGCGCTAGTTTGGAAGGTTATGCTTTTTTCAAAAGGATCTTCACTGTTTTTAGGAGCAATAAGTGATCAACCCTGAGAATTTTTATCAGTTTTATTTCGTCTGTTTGATCTGTAAATGATGAAATCCGTGAGCATCAGTTCAGATGTTAAAATTTGTGAGTTAGGCCAGGTTTTCCTACAAACAATTGATGTAGAAATGGTCATATAGGTTCGCTTTTGATAGTTTTGATCTCCTTTCAATGTTAACCAATCTTCGCGTGTTGAATTGCACAATATTAGGGAAACCTAGTCAATTAATTTTGCTAGGGTTTGAAATTGCATCACATTCTACTTTCACTCCATCATTGATTATCAAGAGTTCTAACTTCTAGCTTCTCCCATGGTACATCTTCATCCAGTGAAGATCACCTTTTCATCAATTTTGTGAAAAAGTGATCTTTTGATTATCCCTAGCAGCTTCTCCTCTCGGCAGAGCCGGCAGTAGATATATGAGCAAATTCGACAGGCATTCTCGTTTCTCCTTAATTTTTGTCAAAACTACACGCGCCTCATGTTCATTTGTCACTGCAACAAGCAGATTTGGTGGTTTTCATCAAGCTCTCCTCGTCTCTTTAGTTACATTACATATAATACCAGTTACATTCAGTATCGCGTTTACTTCTGCGTTTATGAGGAGTAAATCCTCCTTTGGAGTTTTTTGGGTCTTCGGGTACCCTTTTAAATTCGAAAACATTGCCAGTTTTTGTGACCAGAATGTTCTTGCATTTTGGCTTTTCGGCGGCTGGAAAGATCCACCTCCTTTTTGGTGATTTAGCTTCCTAAACAGTTGATTATGTTTTCTCAACTTTCTCAAAAGTCTTGTCAAAGTGCTTCCTCAGTTTTGTCGCTAATTCTTCATGCTATTTCGTTTTCTAGATTTTGCAAGTTTGCTCCTAATTTCTTTTCTCTAAATCACTTTTTCTTTTAAATTTATCGCGTTCATTGTTCTCCACACAATTAATACACAACAAAAATGCTTTCTTACGCAGATCCCGTGTACCATTAAACGCGACATTTCATAGAGCTGAATATTCAGGCTTTAGAACTTTTTAAATAGTTTCATAAAACGAAATGCCTGGGACGAGGTCGAGGTTGGCATCAAAGAATGACTCTTGCTCCGTTTGCTGCAATCATGGCGGAGAGAATTGGGTTATGTGCAAAAGCTGTCAACACTGGGTGCACAGTGGATGTGTTGGATACAGCAAGGACGACTACAAGTTTCTGGAGAGGTCAAAATGTGTTATTTTTTTTTGCGACGGATGTATTCCAGCAGCCAAGAAAATATATGTGGAAAATCAACATCTCTATCAGAGGAATTGGTTCAGCTGAAGACTTCAGTTGAGAAGGTGAAGGCCGCTATTGGTGTACTGAGCTAGCCATCGGCGCCAAATCCTGAAGCTAAGTATTCTTCGGCAGTTAATTTTATTAAATCGTCGAATGAATATGAAACAGAAATTAGATTCAGTGGTGTTCCGGAATTTAAAGTTGAAAAGGTTTTGAATGGTTCGCGCGCTCAAAATCCCACTAGGAAAGCAGTTTTTGATCATGAAGAAGCAAACGATCTGGCAGTTATTGAAAATCTGGGTTTGAATTACGTAGGGGTATCGAGATTCCGCCGCCTAGGTAAATTTGATCCAACCAGACTCAAACCGAGACAAATATTAGTTAAGTTCTCAGATAGCTACACTGTAAAAAAAATGTTAGCGCGGTCATCAATGCTCAAATTATACGAACCAACGTATAACGGTAAAGCGTATGGCGTGTTTTTTTTTTCAATTCCCATAACAAAGAGGAACAACTGAAAGAACAGAAAATGTGATAAAAAAGAGAAGAGAAATACTAAACAACGATAATGTAGATCCGAAGTTTGTTCTGATTAAACGTGGTACCTTGTATGTTAAGATTCAAGTTATTGATCTGGACGAGTGACTAGAAAAATCAACGTGAGAAATCAGTTTGTTATGTTATAATATAAGAAGCAATTACAAATCAGAAAGACGTAAAATCTTAGCAAATCAGGCTTCTATTAACACTCATGACATAAATTGTATAACAGAAATTTGGCTTACAAATGAAGTTTTAAAAAGGGGAAATATTTTTGCCTCAGTTTCAGTGTTTTTGTGCAAACAGAAAGTTAGTAGAAGGACAAACTACCTCACACTGTGGGACAATGATTTGTGTTAATCGAGAATTTATGGCAGAGCGTTTGAATCTCGGCTATGAAGTAAACAGATCAATTTTTGCATGTACTTTATTCAAGGGAAACAAAAAAGTTCTGCTGGTTACGTGTTATTTACCACCCCCTCCAACAGCAAGTATGCCTTTACATCTAAGGATCTGCATAACTTATTCATTTTTATCAAGAAAGCCAAAACAAAATAAGATGACATTGTTATGCGCGGAGATTTCAATTTTCCTGTAATAAATTGGAATACGCTTTCATCCTGTCTACCGATTGAAACTGAAATCTTAAACCTAATCGAGCAAATCAACCTAGACCAAAAAATAGACTTTTTTGCAGCAAGTACTGGAATTTTGGACTTAATTCTTGTAAGCAATGGCATACAAGCACTTGACATATCAAAAGCAAACGTGGAACCTGAATTTTCAAATCTGACGAACCACTACCCAATTAAAAAGAAGCTGTGTGTTGAAACAAAAAGCTTATTCAAAAGAAATTTTTGCCCAGAGGTGGTGTATAGCAATTGCAAAGGTGATTATCAGAAGCTCGCTGAAACTTTGATCTTTAACAAATTTGAGCCTATTTGCTGGTCCGACCCTGATAAAATTATTGAATTGTGGTATAAATGGCTTTAAAATGCTTTACAAGAAACAATACCTAAACGAACTGCTCATAGAGCGTTATTGCCTCCCTGGATAACCAAAAAAAACGTCAAACTACATCAAATGCTTGCAAACTGCAAGAAGAAAATATCCATAAGCTCATACAAAAGTACAGACTTTACAAGAATTGGTGAATACATCTAGTATTATGGACAAAACTCAGTACGAAGATAAATTAGCACAAGGAAGATCAACCTCCAATCTTTTCAAGTACTTTAAAGCCTTCAGAGAATCAAATTTACCACCCAAAAAGTTTTACAACGGATTCGCTGCTGATTGTGACAAAAATAAAGCAGATTTATTTGCAAAGTTCTTATTTTCGGTTTAGAGTAAATCCAGGTCATTCGAATTTTCTCGTGATTTGTCTGCTGATATGCAAGTTCTAAAGGAAGTAAGCATCGAAACAAAAGAAATAATGGAAAATTGTAAAAACTTAAATGTTTACAAAAGTAAAAGACCAAATGAATAACCACCTATTTTGTTTCACAAACTCTGTATTTCTGTATCCCCTTCTCTTACACAGATATACCGAGAAACTTTGCAAAACGGCGTATATCCAAAATTTTGGAAAATTGCAACAGTGTCTGCTCTCGATAAAAAGAACGACAAATGCGATGTATCAAATTACCGCCCAGTGTAGTTGTTTCTTCTATCGATCCCTTCCAAAATTCTTGAACGGACTTTGTTCATTAGGTTACACATTCACTATTCACAGTTTTTACACAGCTCACATTTTTGATTTAGAAGAAATCGATCGATAATTACTCAATTAATAACATTCCTTCAAAAAGTGTAGAATGGTATTGAAAATCAAAAGGAAAAAGATGTTATATTCACTGATTATAGCAAAGCTTTCGAAAGCGTGGATCATGGTGTGCTCCTGAAAAAACTAGTTGAAACCGGTATTAGAGGTAAATTACTAAATTTACTGAAATCTTGATTTACAGATCGTAGCCAATTTGTTAGAGTTAACAACGAATTTTCTTGGGAAATTAATATATAAAGTGGAGTACCCCAGGGGAGCATTATTGCGCCATTACTTTTCCTTGTTTTTGTGAAAGATTTGCCATCGAAATCCAATTGTCTTTCCCTCCTATGTTTGCTGATGATGCGAAATTTTTAAGCATTGGAACAGAACCCAATTTGGTACAAAAAGATTTAAACGCATTTTTGAAATGGACTGAAACAAATCACATGCCTTTCAACATGGATAAAAGTGCTCATGTTTCTATCATTAGCAATGAAAAGAATTTTTATTTTGGAAATCACGTGATCAAAAAAGAGTTAAAGCAATCAGATTTAGGTTTGATACTCTCGGGTGACCTTTAATGGGACCAACACATCGAAAAAACCTGTAAGAAGGCAATAAAAGTTTTCTTCATGATCAAACGTAACGTTTCAAAGGTATATTGGACAACAAAGCTCAATCTGTATAAGTCAATGATAGCGCCATTATTAGTTTACGGAAGTCTTTGCTATGGGCTGAGCAAAAACAAAGTGGGTATGTTAGTAAATGTACAGAAGCGCATCGTTAAGTGGATATCACCAATTGGCGGAAGCTACGAAGCTTGTCTCAAGTTTTTGGGAATATTACCGCTACCTATGTACATTCAAGTAAACAACCTTTTGATTTTGTCCAAACTGATTTTGGGTAGATATGATAACGAACTAAATGACATGCCTTTCTACACAGATTCCGCGCGCTGTAATCTGTTTCAGACGCAGAGACCAAGAAAGAGAATCTTGGAAGAAATTTTCTTTTATCAGACATGCAGACTAGCGAATTTTGTAAAAATTGATCTGCGTCAGAAAAATGGACTGAAGAAATTGATATTACGTGTTTTCTGGAGAAGAGTTGAACAGATGCACGTGGAGAGTTGGCTGTGACTGCTTGATAAATAACTGCAGAAACAAGACTAATCTATAGAACTCGCAAACTGACTGGGGTGATAGCCCCTTGTGCTGACCAGCACAGAATCCCTACTACTACTACTACTACTACTACTACTACTACTACTACTACTACTACTACTACTACTACTACTACTACTACTACTACAACTACAACTACTACTACTAGATGTAAGTGACAACTGCATGAGACACAGTGATGTATTTTTTCATTTTTTTATATTGGTTTAGCAGTTCTTGCCAACTCGAACTACTGTTCTTGTTTTAACCGGTGTCACCTAAAGGTACTTCTGAAAAACAAATCGTAAGCGTACTCACTTATTTACTGACGTGGAGTGTACCAAAGATTGGCACACTGACAACTAGTTGTATGAGAAGTAATCAACGTTGTGTTTCCGGCTTCGTTCAGTTTCTTGTCGTATTTCAAGTACAAATTTTTGACTTTGACTAGATGTTTGATGTTATTTAGTCCGTCGCTGTTGAGGTGAAATCTATCAGATTTAAAGAAGCGTCTACCTTAAGTAAGGCTACTAACGCAGCGAGATTTCCACTCGACTCTTGGTTCAACTCTCGGTGAAATTCTCTCAGCTCTCGCTTGAAGACTTTTGGTCAATACACTTCCTCTCGCACGGTTTTCAATTTGTTCAGGAATACCCAGAAATAACGCTACTTTTGGTTCTACGGCAGAAGGAGTCTGCATTTTCAATCAAATTTTGGGCTTTTGGGAGTATTACTACAAGGCTGGAAACCGTTGAATAGATCGTTGCCTCCACGGAAAAGAATGATGATATGGAAACGTCCTTTGGGGTGGATAAACTCGTATGCGCGCCTTATACCGGCACCAAGGAGTGACAGGACATGAGGTTACCAGCCTGCGGAATCCGCTATCAATAAATAAATCGTCGGATCAGCTTTGAAAGAATGAAACCTTGAGTGTATAGCCATACAACGGACTTGTCTCTAAAATTGTCCAAGTGGAGGACTACCACACAAGAATCGATTCATAACAAAAAGAAACTATTTAATTAATTGATAAGTATCGACAGCTAGAACGCAGTAGTAGTGGTTGAAGGAGTAGGTTGAAACAAGGTGAAATGATTCTTTCTAAATTTGGTTCAAGTTTTAACCACGGTTCGACAAAAAACAAATTTTTAGGCACTAAGCGTGCAGGCGAATGAGCCTCAGAGAAACTCTATGGGTTTCGCTAATTGTTGAAGTAGTCATTATTGAGTTAATTTTGACATCTACTTTTATGATGTTGCGTTCTCTCGGTCGCCATTTATAACAGTAAGGGCCCATTTATTCCATCCACCCAATAGACCAAGGGAAACACACCCCCCTAAATTTAAATAACAAATTCAAGCGGTAAGGCCTGCATGTACTATACTCAAATCTGATCGATCGGCTCAAAAGTATTACTTTTAAACAAAAAATTTATATCCCTAATTTGATTTCAGGGGGGGGGGGAGATTGTTCGTTTGGTCCACAGAAATTCTTACGCTGATTTTAAATATCGAGGTCATCATCAAACTCCCGCCAATTTTTTATCCATGATTTCTCGTTCAAATTTGTTTTACTTTAACTTTTGCTGCTTTTGTGCTTCACATTCACAACTTTGGTCGAAACTGAGACTTGTGAAAAGAATTAGGCTCTTTTTCCTTTCCCCATCAACTTTATTGTCTAAGGGGTGGCTTTACAAGGTTGATCATGTAAATTAAATATGTTTGCCATGGTCTAGTTAGTCTGCATGTCATTTTTCATGGCAAACGGACAATGTGAACAGTAATTTGTATTATAAAAATTTGCAGGTAGGGTGGAAAAGGAAAAAGAGCCAAGAATTATATTTCTAAACTTCCATTTTTTCCAAAATAGATTGTGAAATAAATCCACAGAAATGCTCAAATTTATCTTTTTAGTCTTTGGACCATGTCTCGCCGAGTATAATAAAAGGGCGATTATAAACGGCCATAATGCCATTTTTCGACCTTTTTTTGTCCATATTTGGATATTTCCTAATGGGAAAGCACAGGGACCATATTATTCTTGCGGAGGATCACTTATCAGCCAATGGTTTGTTTTAACTGCAGCTCATTGCATCCACAACGAAAAAGGTTGGCAAATTCAGTATAGTGCGTGATTTTAGCGAAAAAAACTTGTAGACAAAAAACTATTTGTAGAGAAAAAAAAGTATTCTGCTCCAATTAACCATTTTTTCTTTTCTCCTACGTGTTATTATGGCTGAGTGCGTGATGTTAAGATGTAAGGTATGCTGAACAAAATGTGTTCAGAAAAGGGAACTTGTTCACCATGCAAAGTTTCACTGCCTTATGAAAATATAAAAAAGTTCTCGAAACTGAAATTCTAATGAGTGGGGAGATGGAAAGAGCCAATTTTTTTGTACACCAAAATTTAGTCAAAAAAAATCACGGACCTTGATGGTTCTTTTCATGGAGTCCCAACCCCTAGTAAAATTTCAAATTAAAGCTGTTCAAAAAATGTTCACATTTCAATTTGCATGAAGGAAAAGTTGTAATAGTTTGTTCACCTGTTCACGCTGACACGTTTTAATGCAATTTATAAAATGAAAAGTCATTTTTTATCAGTTTTCATATATTAAATTTCCCAAAACTAATCAAAGGGGGGTTGAACTAGAAAAGAGCTATTTCTCCGTATCTGTTAAAATAAGCCTGTGTTAAGTAACTGCGGCTTTTTTCCTTACCCCCCCCCCCCACCTAACATGAGCGTCAGTTTTATAGTCTAACGAGTGATTTAACAAGGTTGACGATGGAGACCAAATAAGATTGTCATAACCTAAGCAGTATCATATCCACATCGACTCAGTGCAGAATGCGAATGACATCATACTACATTGTTAGAGCCTTCCAAATTCTTTTAAAAATCTGCACTTTAGAGGATATGATTGAATATAAAATGTCTTTTCTGACTTTTAACGCCAATGTCTCGATTTAAATCTTTTTCTCCTAGATTTAAAAAGTGTTGGGACGCAGGACAGTCCTGCCAACCAACAAACTAAAAATATCCTACTATGCTTCCTCCCTTCGGAAATTTAGTTGTTATTGGTCCTGAAACTAAAATTAAGGAACTCGGTGGTTAGAAGGAGCAATGAAACAATCTCCTTCTTCAAGAGATTACCCAAGCACTTCATATCACCACAGAGTGATCACTCATCTTAGTTGATTAAAAACAATCATGCAGATTAGAGTGTTTAATATACTCTTCACTCAAGCCTCTCTAGATAAATAGTAAGAGTCTCTAAGCCGCTAACAAAATTACAATGCAAATTTATAAATGCAACAATTTCTTAACTTCAAAAATCAACTAACATTTTTCTTTCATTCAGTTTCCACTACAAGCCTAGTTGCGTAATTTTTCATTTGAGTTTTCCTCACATAAACAATTCTGAGTTTTAACATCTCCTCCTTCGTTGTTTTTTGTTCACTTCTATGTTTCTTTCTTTGTTTTCGTCGTTTAGAAGTTCTAAAGCTTCTAAATTCTTTTGATATTTCTAATTTTGCATTTTGTTTTTCGGCTATTTGTCATTGCTCCATCTCCTCCTCCTGCGACATTGACTCTGCACTTTCAGTTTCATTGTCTTGCAACACGCTGGTGGCTATTCTGACGCTGTTGGAGGCAGTCCTCCAACACTTCTGCTCTTGTACCCTTTTTTTGCAACAAAGTAGAAATATATACGTTAGTTTCCTTGTTTCTGGAGAAGCTGTTGTGGAGGCACAACGTCACGTTTCTCGTTTCTTTCCAGGTCTTCCTTCAACATTTCTTCTCTTTTTCTACCGTCACACTCACTTGTTCTGAACGTCTTTTTCAGTGCGGTAGTCACTGCATTCCGATGAGTTACAAAGGCTCGCTTGCAAGCTCCTGCTCCAATGTCCAGCTGATACGCACTGTACACACTGCTGTGCTTCGACATCTGCTTCTTGGCATACTCGTATAACCATGCAGTCATGTTGACTCTAAACCATGGCATCAGTCGACTCCTGGCCCATATCTTCTTCACTTCTATCGGAATGTTCGAGATTTTGCACGTTGTCTCAAAAAGATCTAAATCTTTTAGACAATCCAGTTCCTGCAGTTGTTCTTTTGTCGACATCTCTGTCGATTGTTCTCCTTTCCATGAGATTCTAGCCATCGAATTGCCATCATAATTCCAACTATCACTCTCGTTATGGGCTGTGATGAATCTGGTAAACCCGTGAAGGGCAGCTTTCCAGAGTCCCAGATCAGCACCAGATTAGTGCGCCCAGGATACCACCAAGTTTGTAGCAAAAAATGGCAGGGGAACTCATCAAGTGTCAACATGATGCTCCTCCAATTACGCTTTCCCGACGCTTCCAGTAGTGGTTCCACTTCCATCCTTACTCGGTAATGACGTCGTTTTCATCTATTGCAATGTAATCTGTCGCTGTTGATCCTTTCTGTTTCCAACTTTCAAAATCACTAAAGTTCCACGAGCGTATCCCATGAATTTTTTTCCCAGATCGGTTATGACTCTTCCTCAGTTCTTTCAGGAACAACGCGAACATCTTACGTAGCAACTCGAAGGATTTCTCCGACATTCTCGCTAACCTTACGCATTTCGGCACTGAGAAAGCTTGTTCAACAATCGTCTTGGTTTTCTTCACATCCACTGCCACAAAGTGCTCTGGTTATCGGCTTTTCCACATCGGAGCCGACGTCGAGCTCACTAGGTATCACACGCCTAAAGGTCTGAGTTTCACTCTGCGGAATGTTCATCTCTGCTTCTATAGCTTCTCTCCACTTCCGTTCAGTTTGCAACACTCCCTGAAACACTTCTACGCTGATGGCCGTGACCATCTCATGCTTTTTCTCTAGATTCAATAGTGACTCTTAAGAACCAAACATGCTGTAGAACAGTAGTGCAGTCACTAGATTCACCATAGTTTCTCCGTGGCAATCTGCAATCATCTCCGTTTCCGTTTTTTCTTTCATTACAATGTTTCAAAACGATATCGTCAATTGCTACTGTTTTTTCGCAATAGTCTTCACGCAATCAAATCCTCCACAGATCTGACCTTCCAGTCCAGATACTTTCGCCAGACAGCTACCAGGCTCAACTCAGTCCTCTGGTCCCCAGCCAGGCAACTAAAAATTGTTTCCTCTGTTGCTCTTGGAGGCTGATGTCATCAAGTCTTAAACGATGTTCAGGTCACGCAAGTTGCAGTCTGAATTCAGCTCCCTCAGCACGTCCTGTGTCGCCCACAATATCGAATCAGCATTGGGACTCGGGCACGATGATGGATTCATCAGCTCTCACACCACCATCAGGCTCGTTCTCAGTAATTCATCCAAGAATCCCAATCCAAATTCTACTCGGTTGTCAGATTCTTGCACTGAAGGTGCAGTCACCTTTCCTTCCAACACAAGTCCCAGCTTAACCTGCTGAATAGCAGCGCTCCTTATCGTCGCAATTCTTGACATCCAGAATCTTAGCAACACCACTTGTTCGTAGTCGAAGAAACAATCGCGTATGTCTTCCTTGATGAAAGGGTTGTGTGCCATTCCTACGATTCCAGACACGTAACTGTACAACTTTTTCCTGATTGGTCCACAATACTCACTGGACTTCAGCAATGCTCCCAAGGATTCCTTTGTAAGTCTCAGCTCCTTGTTCGAGAATCTTCGTATTTCAACAACTTTCTTCATCGGTTCCCATTCTACCGGCTCCTTCAGCTTTACTCGCATCGGTTTATTTTGGTGTTTGTCTAAAAGTGCTTGTAAGAGCAAGGTTTTTGCCCGATCATTGCCTTATCTCAGCATCTTGGCACAAGTATTCAACGCTGGTACCGATATTTGATCTAACATGAATCGAACGAGACAGAGAGCGTCTCCCGTTTCGCACACGCTACCGCCGCTCCTTCTTGGGTCATTAGGTCTCTCACACTCGTCATCAAGAGCACCTTTTCTTCCTTCGATCTCTTCTTTTCTTCTGAGTCTCTACTCTTTCCGCATTAATCCAGTCATGCAGTTGTAGCTCCGTCCTCACGTAAGGTATCGCTATCAGAGCGTGTATTTTCAAGGTGGTTCTCATTTCTTCTTCGAAGTGCCGTAACACCACCACTCTCCACGGTAAGCTCAATAACTGGTCTATCGTTTCTGCTTGCATCTCAGAGGAGACCAAAATTCCGTATGCTCTCTGTTTCATCATCGTATCCTGTATCATTTCCTCCATTTAACACTCCATAGCACCCTTGTTTTCTAGAGCGATTAGGTGTCCGATAGCCGAGCTTCTGTATTCCACCACTCCATGTATCCACCAGCGGGTTCGTCGACCAGGAAGGTTTCCGATACTGTCAGTCGGTTATATTCCACTGGGATTAGCTGTCCTTCGATTCTCCCCTTTCCATGATTCAAGCAAGATGGTCTAAAATCTTGTAGGGTACTCTCTCCACACTGGCTGAGAGTTTCCATTTCTAGGGTCGCTCCAGTCAGAGTGCGGTCACTCCTCTTATTTTTATAACTGGCTGATCTTAGTCCTGCCATGAGGTTGGGTGGCACCATCGTTACATCGGTTAGTTTTCTATCCGTGCCAGGCAATTGGTCATCGCCTTGTTCCATATCTGTGACTTCTTCGACACGCTTTCGCTTGGCTGAATTGACAGCTTTTACTGAGATCTCAGAGTCTACTTTCGCTTTTCCAGTTTTCCTTAATGTCACGTTGGTATACTTTCGCTTGGCTGAGGTATACTACTTCACCACTGCCTTCTTGCTGCGCTGCCTTTATGGGAGAATTCACTTCACTTTCGTCAGTGGCCGAATTAATTAACAACTCGCTCAATCTCCATTCACATTCATCGAACTTGCATCAATGGTCTGTTGAGACCTGTTTTCAGCATTGACTGGGTCTCGTAGGCACTGAACTACTGTCCAGACCTCTTCCATGAAAGCAACTTTGTCCATATCACACCCTGTCCTACTTTCATGGTATCTGTGGTGTACTACCCACTCTGCTTCTGGCAATGTCACCAAAAAAAGGTACTCGGGCAGTGCCTTCTCTTCTTCTTATCCTCGGGGACTCCACTAAAAGTCTTGTTTCGGTAGTTGTAAACAAGACAGGAGAGCTGCTCTCCGGCGAATTTCGGCTTACATCCATGAAGTTTGACAGAGGTTCCAGTGTGGAAGTTTCATCCTCTGCTGGCTCAGTCGTTCCTTCTAAATTTGAGTCCCGATTTCAAAGTCGTCCAGGAAATTGAAATCTAGGCTGGACATGATTCCACCTGTCGAAGCCTTATCGTCATCCTTTCCTACTTGATCAGGATCCTGCTGCATGGTTTCTTCCAATCGACGGTCTTCTCCCTCACTGTCGTCTTGTTTCTGATTCCTCTCTGAACTCGAAGAGCCTTGCTCTTCACTCCTTGTCCCGTCTGGAAACTTTGGTACGATTAGCCTCTGCCAGCTGACGTGTCTTCTTCTTTTCCGTGCTTTTTCTTGACTTCTTTAGAGCCGAAGGAAATGTGCTAGTGCAGTCCTCGTCAACAGTGTCCCGCTTATTGTCAACTCCGTTCGTTACGATAAGCGCGGCTTCCTGCAAGTCCGCCTTGCCTTTCATGTTCATTGGCACCAGGTCCATTTTCGCCCACAGTCTATACGCGTCCACCTTAACGTCAGGAAACGCGATGGTTACTGCAGGACCGTATATCACCGTCTCAAATTCCCTGGTTCTCCTGATTAACGGCAAAATATTGGTCCTCATAGCCCTGCTCAAGTCAGTCAATAGAGGCAAGCCTCCTGCATGACGTCGCACATCTTCTTCTTTTTCAATTGTTTCGTCTTCTCCTGTTCCTAATCGATTCTGCTGTAGGATGTATTGGATTAGAGTATGTCTCAGATCACTTACTTTGGTCCATGAGTCCGCGGATCTCTTCATATCAAATTTCCTCACGTTTTCTTTCTCAGGGTAGCGGGTCAAACTCATCAGCCCTCACGAGTTCCCATGGGTGGTCGCAATTAGTGACAGGAGTCCGTTCAGCCGCATGTTCTGTACTCCCTCGGTGAGCAGTAGCAATGGTCCTTTTTCGAAATTCTCTGCTCCGAACGTCACGAACAATGCTAGGATCACTACCATCGATAATTCTGTAACCGTTTTAAGCAACTCTTTTATCAGGTATTGAGAGAGTGCGGGGTAGACTTTCGCCAGGACGGACGCGGTACATCCTGCTCCTAAAAATTCTAACATGCTGTCGGTCCTATCGTAGCCTTTTTCTCCCCATAGATTCTGCGTCCAGAAAGTTTGAATTCAAGAGTTACTTGGCACATCCTGTTCACGAAGTCGCGTGACTTTTCTTCCGCAATCTCTGCTATGTTCAACTCTTCCACCAGGTAGGCGTGAATCTTCTTAATAATCGCCGGGCCTCTCTCGAAAGCGTCCGCGCCCAACGCTGCTACTCGAGGAGTCAAGTGCAGCCACTTGTTGACGTCTGGTTTCGTTCGCAAAACCATTGCTTCCAAGTGAGCTTTCGTTTCTTCGGAGTTCTGCCTCTTCTCTCCTTCTTCTTTTATCTCCATTTCTCTGAACCACAAGTCATTGGACATCGCCACTATCACTCGATGATCATCGTTGATTCTTGGCTTTAATTTGAGCTGCCTGCTGAAATTGGATAGTTCCAATCCCAACATCTCAGCCAGTACTAGCATGTGTAGCGAATGGTCCTTGAACCCTCGCATAGCATTTGAGATGTCCGACCATACTGCCGGCAGTTCTGCCCTAAGTGATCTCAGATTTTTTGTGTCCACTTCGCAGTTCGAGGCAGATATAATCACATCATAGTTCCCTTCTGAGAGCAGTGCCACTATTGCGTACACAATTTTCAACCCATTCTGGAGATGTGCATATCCCAGAGACAACGCAAATATGGCTTTGGTGTTGTTTTCGTGAATGCTCCTTCTTTTAACTTGTCCATTATCTCGCCCATGATCTGTAGAATATCTTTTATTGCTGGCCACACTGCATCTTGCGCCGTTTTAGGCTCTCTGAGTCTGCTCAGGAAACTCCTACTATGCAAGTAATTGTTTATGCGGCGAACACTACTGTTCTTGGGTTCATTTGCGTTTTTCGTTGGAACCCGATAGCCATTGATACAAACTGCATCGAGTCTAAGTCTGTTGCCGCGAGCATTATCACATCAAGCCAAAACAAGGACTTGGAAGTATGCACAAAGTCCGAGCTTGCAACTACTAATAGCTTGGCTTTCCTAATTTTCACCTTGTCGTACTCTGCGAAGATGGTCTGGTACGTCTGAAATTTCAGCTCGCCATATCTCTCGACGTCACCTTCGTAGGCTAATTGTTTCGGATAAGCCCTTTCTTTCACATGAGATGGAGGTGCTCGCACTTGTTTGAACATCTTCACATGCTGTCCTGCTGGTGCTCTCGTCGCCAAAAATCTTCCTGGTCTTTCTTCTCGGCTTCCTTCGCAATGGTTCATTCGTACGTCATGCAAAGGTCTGGCATTTACTGGACATATTTACTGGACCCATGGTGGACCCCAATCATTTGAAGAATCAATTTCATCAGGTCTTGTTTACAGACATGCCAGAAGGAAGGTATGAGTCTTGGCCACATCAGAGAACTTTTGTCTGGACGTCTCTCTTCTCGGTTTGTACTCGTTGTTTCCGATCTTGAGACGCCTGATGACCTGTCCGTTGTTGAGATGACAGGTCCTAATCTCCGTCGCGGATGATTGGTCCTCCTCACTGCTGCTTCGCCCAGTCGGTCCAGTACGTCCGTTCTTGCCCCGGATCGCTGGAGCTGTGCGGCAGCTGGGGCACTGCTAGGACTGATCCCAATCGTTTCTCTGGATTAGGGGGCACGAAGGTCGCGAGCGCCGGCTTGTTCGTGGTTTCTTCCCTCCTCAACACTCCTGTATCAAAGAATTCGAATTCTAATTCGTCTAGTCGCTCCTGGAAGACAAGGTTCATCCAGGCTTGTCCCTCTATACTGTCAAAATTGATTCCATCTGTAGTGAATCTGGGCTGATCCAGGGCTGTCAGCTCATGTTGTAAAACCATTAGGATCATCCGTCCAGCATTGCGACTCGCCAGATTACTCACTATGTTATTCCATCTAATTACCCTCTCGTTGTGCCTCATTCCTGTCGGCGTTAATGTTATTGTGGTCAGTACCGCGCACTTAAACTTCTGCCAGATAGTGGTAAATAGAACTACCATCATCGATTCCAATTGGGCCTCCTCTTCATCCAAATTCCTGGACACATTGTTCGTGCCTATTATGATCATTATATCTGGTTTCTTCCTGGGTTCATCAGCTCCACCATTCGATACAGCTGGGCTATCGTGGCGCCTCCAACGGCCATCACAGTGGTGATCCACGAGGTCCTCAAGTTGTGTAGAACCGTCACCAAACTTTCGCCCAGTATCATATGTGATGTCCCGAGCGGCGGTTGCTGCATGTCTTTTGCCGGACTCCACGTCGATCGGTTAAAACATGCTCGTATGTCCGTTTCTGGAACTCCTGTATAGTGGTCCTTCACCTGGTTGTTCTTCTGTACATCAAATACACTTTTTTCGGGACACTTTTTTCATCGGCACTTCCCTTTTCTTCGTGTCTGGGACTTTTGAGCTCTTCATCAGTCTGGTTGTGGTGTCAGCTCCCGTTCTCTTCATCGTTTCCTGGGAGAGCTCCACCCTGCCTGTATCGTCGATCGTTCCATAGGGTGCAGTCACCCTGGAATCTGACACGCTCCTGTTGGCTACATGTCGTGCAGCTGTTTCTATCAGCTTCTGCAACGTCTGCTCAACGACTGGATCACTTAGGTTGCCACTCGGGTCCTGGATGGTCACTCTGCCGGCTGCTGTCGGAACACGTACATCTGTCGTTTGGCTTACTTCGCGAGGAGTTAGAAACTCAATCGTGGACTGCCCACGAAGAACATCCCTTGCGGGTATTGTTCTTTCCACTGCTGTCGTCAATGCCAGCCGCTCCAATCGCTTCTTATGTTTTCGTCTCAAGCGTTTTATCTCCTCGCCTTGCTTCTTATTGCAATCCTCAAACAGTTTTTCCATATGTCTCTGTCCTCTTCAACACTGAGCAAGGGTTTGGTCACTCGATCCAGTTCCTTTTTTGTTTCACTTAGATCTTGCATCGTCTCGTTCGTTTGGACTTCCCCTTTTAATCTCGCCCTCTTTAGTGGCACAGCTTCTCCCATTAGTGAAGTAGACGAGGCTGCCTCGCTGTTCATCTCCTGATGCGTCCCTCTCAATACAGGCTTAGGCTTGGACGGGAGAGCATCTCACTTGATTGATTGGTCCTGGAACTTCCCAATCTAGGCTCGTTCGCCAAGTCACTTCCTGAGAGAGTCCCGTTTCTCCACCTCATCACCCTCATATTTAGGCAATCTAGTACTCCCTGTTGTCCATATGCGGCCATCGATAAGACTTCCGTGGTGCGGTCCCCATGGTTGTCGTGCCTCAAGATGTTTATTAAGGCGACCAGCAACATGACTACCTCTGGGTCCTCCAGAGCAAAGTATCGATCCATTAGCCGACGATAGATCACATCTATCACCGGTCCTACAAAAGCCTCCGTTAGGTCCATTCAAGTTCATTCAATTCGAAGTTTCCATTTTGTTTGATTCGGTTTTAAATATCAGTTTGTGCAATTGAAATCTGATGAATAATTAAATGATCAATCAGGATCTAGAAAAGAGGTCACGAGTATCACATTTGTCATCATTACTCCAGATTCATGTTGAAATTAAGTTAAAACAATCAGGTAGAAAGATTTTGATCTTGAAATAAATTAAAATCAGTTCATTGCTAAAAATTTGGAATTCGATCTAAAAATGGACAGTCCACACTTTGGGTCTGTTTCTTAGATTATCGTTCGGTCATTCGTGGTCACTAACCCTTCCACCCCAAGGCCCTAATAACATCACACATCCAATGCTCAACTTACACTCAGCCTATATTTACTTAGTTTTTCTTATGTAAGTACACTTGTATGTTTGTATCGGAAAAGATTTCGTGTATCAGTGCATACAACTCCCGTGGATGCAGTCGTCCTCGGTTTGGATCGCATACTGGAAGCGAGAGCTCCTTCATCTCCGTCTCCACAATGAAGTCTCTCAGCCTCGTTAAGGACATGACTAAGAAATCAGGGTCAACATGCTGCTTCTCCGTCGCCCTCGTCACCAAAAAGCATAGACACTTTCATGGTATTTGCGAAGCCGCGGAGGCAAGGCTGCTACACCTCCTATTCCTGGTCTTTGCTTCCACAGAAATTCTATCTATTTTTATTCTCTCTTAAAATCTGCTGCTAACGATGTCCTAAAACTCATTTCCGCTGTGATTGCTATCGCACGTGTCCTATTTGTAAGTATAAAAGCGCTATCTGTTATTATTATGCTGCTTGAGTAATTATTTGGCAAGTTAAAATATGAAGCAACTACTCTCCCTAAGTCCGGTTCCTTATGATCCTCACCTAATTCTGCTTCTATGTCACCTGTTTCTCTTGCTATTTTAAACTTTTTTAATGATAATTTTTCAGTGTGGGTAAGTTTTACCCCCACTCCCCGGACGAAAATATCCATCGACGTCCCCGTCGATCGCATACCGGATATTAAGTTAAGATTGGACGCAGGAATGATTAATTGCCCTTCCGGGGCCGCCCAGGAATGATCATTCCTGTCGTTTTTTTTGTATTTCAGGCTCTCTCGATCTACGTCCTGAATCGTGACACTGGTCTCCTTTGGGTCCGATGTTATTTAATTCAGCCACTCCAGGACGCGCAGGTTCGTCAATTCTTGTTCGCATGATTGCTGTTGCTCGTCATCGAATTCTACCTCAGGCTTAGACCGGCCATCGACCCAATCCTCGTCTCGGTCGTCGACTATGTCTATGTCCTGTGACGCGGGTATGTCTTCCAGACCCACCAATTCTTCCCTTATCTTCTTTAGATATATCCTGATATCCTGTCCACTACGAAGTCGTCTCCGTAAAGGTTGTACTTCTTCGTGAGTCTTGTCCTATCACTCTGTGGTGTCTGTATCGCAAACGGTAGGTTAGGTCTTGTTCCAAGTTCGTGGGAACCTCTATCTGTTCGGGTTCTTGCCAGTCCTCATCTCTTAGGGTGAGGTTTCTTCATCTACTTCAATTATCTCGTTGGGATCCAGGTCCAGTGGTGGACTCGTTCCTTCTTCTTTGACTTCATTCTCATCATTCTTTTCCTTGGTACCCTTTTCATTGACTTCATGAACGGTCCACTCCACTTTTTTAGGCGCTTCCTAGTCTCTTTAGGTGGTATAACGTTTCAGGCGTTTCAGGATTCTTTGGTAACCTTTATCAGTACCCTGGTGGCCCATTTGATTATTTGACCCGAATAAAAGTTCTGTCTGATAGAGTTGCGGCAACACTATCGCAATATATTTGTACAGGACTTTGTCCTCATCTCTCTTCTTACAAGCCACGATTCCGTCCTTGTTCAGGTATAACTTTCCCTCCTTCTGTACATAAAGAAACTCTATCAGAATATGATAACTGTCTTATTCCAGATCACCTTCATCTGGTGCCCCATTCTCGATCCACCTCTTCAAGTTGCTCGTCACGCGGTCATTTCTTTGCGCTCTTAGTAGGTCCGAGAGTCGGTATCTTGCCTTCAAGTATGTCTTCATGACCCTCAATTGACTACTCAGCTCATCAGGCTGATGTGAGTCATCCTCCATCTTCACGCACCATATTTTCGCCAATGGCTCTGTATCTTTTTTGAACGGTTGAAGATCAAACCTGACTGCTTCCTTCTGCGGTAACAAGCTCATCGAACGTTTCGATACGGCTATTGTTTACAGATCACCCGCTGCGTTGTCAAAGACTATTTCACTGGGAACCAGGTAGCGGTTACTGTCAGGGTCCTGATATACTTCCCTGTCTAAGTCTCTAGATAGAGTCTCTACTAACAATATGTGGATCGCCAATTCTGACAATTCCGATCCTGTGCTCGAGTTCCTGTCTGAATAGATGTCGACCTTTCAGATACTCGAGTTGTTTTCAAGGCGTGAATCTGCCACGGATCACGTCTCCACGGCAGGTTCCTACCTGTACGTTCTGCTTATCCATCTAAACTCTCCGGACAAACTTTTATCCTCCAGATCTTGTCCCTCTACATGATACTTTCCTTCAACCCCCGACTCCACGGACAAATTTTTTTGTTCCGAGTTTTGTTTATTGACTAGACAACTTTCTTGGACTTTCTTCTTCCCGGACAAACTTTCCTGTTCCGGGTTTTCTTCAACTTCTCCCCATTTCTGATCGGGATTCTCAAAGGTGACACTCTTCCTTGGTTTTCCGATCTCCTAATTTTTTTGTTTATATGATGACCACAAAGCGCTCTGAGGAATCGAGGATACCAGTTGCTAAAATACCGTCCTACAATTTCTTTCGTCTTTCTAGTGTTGGTGGCATGATCTTTACTTTCTCGCTGACTGTCAGCGATGCCATGGCTGCTGCCCATTCGGGATCATCTCTGGCCACTTTTCTCTCCAGCAATCCACCCAGCATCCGCACCCTTGAGAGGCTGTTTGTGTTCGTACGAGAGAGTTCCAGGTTCGAGCTTGGCAACAGATCCAAAGTCACCGGTTCTTTCTTTGATAAGATTTTCATTTCTGCTACCTCATCCATCGATTACTCGGTGTGTCCCCGATTTGGATGTCCAGTGTTTTCCAACCACACCTTCAAGAGAAACGGTTCAGGTTGGTCCTATATAAGCCCCCGCTAGGTCCATCAGTTCATTCAAGTCGAAGTTTCCATTTTTTATTCGTTTTTGATTATCAGTTCGTGCAATTGAAATCTGATGAAGAATAAACGATCAATGAGGATCTAGAAAAGAGGTCACGAGTATCACATTTGTCAACATTACTCCAGATTCGTGTTGAAATTAAGTTAAAACAATCAGGTAGAAAGATTTTGATCTTGAAATAAATTAAAATCAGTTCCTTGCTAAAGTTTTGGAATTCGATTCAAAAATGGACAGTCCAAACTTTGGGTCTGTTTCTTCGATTATCGTTCGGTCATTCGTGGTATCTAACCTTTACGCACCCAAGGTGTTAATAGCATAACACATCCTACGCTCAACTTACACTCAGCCTATACTCAAATAGTTTACTTGTATGTTAGTATCAGAAAAGATTTCGTGTATTAGTGCATACAACTCCAGTCGTCCTCGGTTTGGGTCGTATACTGTAAGCGAGAGCTTCTTCACCTCCCTCTACACAATGAAGTCTCTCAGTCTCGTCAAGGACAAGAAAAAGTCTTCAGGATCAACATGCTGCCTCTCTGTCGCCCTCGTCACCAAGTAGTTACTTTCCTGGTGTTTGCGAAGCCGCCGGAGGCAAGGCTGCTACCCCTCCTATTCATGGTCATTGCTTCAACAGAAATTCTATCTTTTTTTTCTCCTAAAATCTGCTGCTAACGCTGTCCTAAAACTCATATCCGCTGGGATCGCTATTGCACATGTCCTATTTGTGAGTATAACATTGCTAACTGTTAGTATGGTGCTTGATTTATCATTTGGCAAGTTGAAATATGAATCTACTGCTCTCCTCAAGTCCGGTTCCTTATGATCCTCGCCTGATTCTGCTTCTAGATCACCTGTTTCTCTTGCTATTTTTAACTTTTTTAATGAAATTTTTTTGAGTGTGTGTAAGTCCTACGTTCCTGTCGTTTTTTTGTATTTCAGGCGCTCACGATCTACGTCCTGAATCGTGACACTGGTCTCCTTTGGGTCCGATGTTATTTAATTCAGCCACTCCAGGACGCGCAGGTTCGTCAATTCTTGTTCGCATGATTGCTGTTGCTCGTCATCGAATTCTACCTCAGGCTTAGAACGGCCATCGACCCACTCCTCGTCTTCGTCGTCGACTATGTCTATGTCTTGTGACGCAAGTATTTCTTCCAGACCCACCAATTCTTCCATTATCTTTTTTAGAATTATCCTGTCCACTACAAAGTCGTAAAAGTTATACTTCTCCGTGAGTCTTGTCCTGTCACTCTGTCGTGTCTGTATCGCAAACGGTAGGTCTGGTTCCAAGTTCTTGGGAACCTCTATCTGTTCGGGTTCTTGCCAGTCCTCATCTGTTAGGGTGAGATTTATTCATTTACTTCAATTATCTCGTTGCGATCCAGGTCCAGTGGTGGACTCGTTCCTTCTTCTTCGACTTCATTCCCATCATTCTTTTCCTTGGTACCCTTTTCATTGACTTCATGAACGGTTACTCCACTTTTTTAGGCGCTTCCTAGTCTCTTTAGGTGGTATAACGTTTCAGGCGTTTCAGGATTCTTTGGTAAACTTTATCAGTACCCTGGTGGCCCATTTGATTATATGACCCGAATAAAAGTTCTGTCTGATAGAGTTGCGGCATTACTATCGCAATAAATTTGTACAGGACTTTGTCCTCATCTCTCTTCTTACAGGCCAAGATTCCTGGGAACCTCTATCTGTTCAGTCCTCTTCTGCATAGGGTGAGATTTCTTCATCTGCTTCAATTATCTCGTTGGGATCCAGGTCCAGTGGTGGACTCGTTCCTTCTTCTTTGACTTCATTCCCATCATTCTTTCCCATGGTACCCTTTTCATTAACTTCGCAGGCAGGGTCCATCATCAGATAATCACCTTCTTCCATGTCTTCAGGTATACACCAACCCTTTGTAGATGAGTTGTGTGGCTTAATGTTTCCAAAGCGGCTCGGACGGTATTCAGTCTGTAAAAACGTCCCTCCTCTGCACCTCCGTTATCATGAACGGTCCCATCCACTTTTTTAAGAGCTTCTTAGTCTCTTTAGGCGGCATAACGTTTCGAAATATCCATACGTAGTCTCCTGAGTAAGCTTTTGCGCCAGCTGCTTTTTTATTCAAAACTTTTCCTCTGCCTTGCCTGTGCTAGCTGAGTATTTCGTTTGCACAAGTCGTTCAGTTCTTATATGCGTCTAATCACATCCCTTACATAAACTTGTGGTGATGTTTTCTTTTTTTCATACTCTGGGTAAAAGAAAGTCAAGGCAAAGACTTCTCGTGTCCAGTCAACATCATGTGTGGAATATTTCCCGTGGTGGAGTGTTGCGTGTTGCTCCCATCACTTGTTGAAGGTATCTGTCCCAATCAATCATGTATCTGGAAGAATACACCCTCAACATCGACACTAGAGTCCGAGTTTGCCTCTCCATTAAGCCGTTTGTCTGGGGATGATACGTCGTAGAATAAGCTTGAGCCACTTGAAAACGTCTCATGAGCTCTTCAGTAAGTTCTCCTACGAAGGCTGTTCCCTTGTCCGATTGAAACGTCATTGGACATCCGTGCCTCACTATCCATGTTTTGATTAGATGATCGCATGTCTCTTCTGCTGAGCCATTTATGCAGGGCACGGCCTCTGCAAATTTCGTGAAGTGATTGATTATCAGCAGGACCTGATTGTAGCCACTGTCTGTCATACATATCTTCTGAAGGTCAAGCTGTACCACCTCATTGAATTCAGATGACCCAATCGACTGCCATGGAAATCGCAATTTCTGTGGATCTTTCACTTGTTGACATGACAGAATTGCTGTTACCCACTTCTCACATGCCTTCTTCATCCCGGGCCATTCAAAGCGTTTCAGGATTCTTTGGTAAACTTCATCAATGCCCTGGTGGCTCATTTGATCATGTGACCTGAAAAAAGTTCTGTCTGATAGAGTTGCGGCAAAACTATCGCATTATATTTGTGCAGGATTTTGTCCTCATCTCTTTTCTTACAAGCCACGATTGCGTCCTTGTTCAGGTATAACCTTCCCTCTTTCTGCATAAAGTACTGTCTCAGAATACGATAACTGTCTTCTTCAAGATCACCTTTATTTGGTGCCCCATTCTCGAGCCACCTCTTCAAGTAGCTCGTCACGCGGTCATTTCTTTGCACTCTTAGTAGGTCCGAGAGTATGTATCTCGCTTTCAAGTATGTCTTCATGACCCTCAATTGACTACTCAGCTCATCGGGCTGAAGTGCGTCATCCTCCATCTTCGCGCACCATATTTTCGCCAATGGCTCTGTATCTTGCTTGAACGGTTGAAGGTCAGTCCTGACTGCTTCCTTCTGCAGTAACAAGCTCATCGAACCTTTCGATATCGCTAATGTTTCCAGATCATCCGCTGCGTTGTCAAAGACTCTTTCACTGGTTACCAGGTAGCGGTTACTGTCAGGGTCCTGATATACTTCCCTGTCTAAGTCTCTAGATAGAGTCTCTACTAACAATGTGTGGATGGCCATTTCTGACAATTCTGATTCTGTGCTCGAGTTCCGGTCTGAATAGGTGTCGACTTTTCAGATACTCGAGTTGTTTTCAACGCGTGAATCTGCCACGGATCACGTCTCCACGGCAGGTTCCTACCTGTACGTTCTGCTTATCCATCTAAACTCTCCAGCAATGAGAGGCTGTTTGAGTTCTTACAAGAGAGTTCCTGTTTGACCAGGTTCGAGCGTAGCAACAGATCCAAAGGCACTTTATTTCTGCTGCCTCCTACACCGCTAACTCGGGGTGTCTCGGAATTGGATATCCAGGTTTGTCCAACCATCTCGTCAAGGGAAGCGCTTCATAAGTTTGTTTATTCAGAAACGAGAACCCTTCTTTGATTTCCGCCTGATTGGCTTGCTTTTCATTTAGTCTCTCGTAAAACTCAGTCTTTTTGCTGAAGCTGTCAGTTTTTTGGTGTTAGTCGCGCATCTTATGCTCGATTATCATGTGGTAGCTATCTAACCTGACTGTCCACCGACCAATATAGCTCTGGTCCATCGAGTACGTCTTCAACCAGGATAGCGCTCTGTCGTCCACGCGTAACTTAATGGGAGCGCTCCGCAAGTTTGCGCGGTACCTTACCACGAATGTGACTACTGCAAACATTTCTGCATTCGGTGCACCATATTTCATTTCAGTGTCACTCGACACTTGACTGTCATATGCAATGGGGCGGAGAACTGCTCTCCCATTCCATTCCTGCTCCTGATGCGTTGGCGCCTCGCACAGTTCCCGCTTTATATTCTCGAAAACTACTTGAGTTTTTTTGCATGGGGTACATCTTGTCTGCGTATCCTTTTAAGAACTCACGGTAGTAATTGGCAAATTCCAGGAAGCTCATGAGCTGTGTGTCCGTTCTGGGGGCCTTCGTGTCAACACGGCTTCCACTGCTTCTGGGTCCGGCCTCACGCCATGCCTGTCTACCATTCTCCCCAGGGACTCGATTGAACCCCTAGGGATTTCACATTTCGATGGTTTGCATTTCAAGCTCGCTCTTTTCATGAACCAAAGACCTCATCGAGTTTGTCAATGTGGTCTGCCAAGGTGGGTGTTGCTATGACCACGTCATCCACGGAGCACATCACAAGATTCCCATACTTCTTCGTTACTCTGGTCAAAGCCTGAGCCATCAGTCTTTGAAAGGTCGCTGTGACGTTGCACAGGCCAATGGGCATCCTCTTCCACTGGTATAACCCCAAATCAACGGCGAATCCAATCTTTTCTCTGTCCTTCTTCCGCAGAGGGACCTGCCAGAAGGCAGAATCCAGGTCCAGGGTGGTGAAGAACTTGGCATCGCCAAGTTTCGAAAGGCTCTCATCATTCCGCGGTATCGGGAAGGCATTTTTTTCTTACTGCGTTCAAGTAACGAAAATTGCAACAAAACCTAAGTTGCACCCTTTTTTTATCGCCATGACAACCCCACAAGCCCAAGGCGAATTTGAGGGTTCTATCAATTCGTATTCGAGCAACATTCTAATTTCCGCTCTGCGCGCATCCTATTTGTGAGGCGTCATGCGCCTTGAACCTGCCCTATGAAGAATGGCGCCTTCTTCTAATTCTATTTTATATTCGACAAAATTGCAACAACCGATATCCGCCTTATGTTTTGAAAAAACGTCCGCTGTCAGATTTAAAACCGCCCTTATTGATTCTAATTCTCCTTTACCTATCTTACCTTTCAAGTGGTCTATCTCCGGCAAAACAGGTTTGTCGCGTTCTAGTTCACATGGCGTGAACTGTTCCGGAGAGTTCGAGCAGCTCGAAAAGCCATCATCCGTTTCGGATTTCATTGAAAACGGTTTATTAAAAGATTTCAATTCATTATTTCTATTTAAAATAATCATATCTTTATTGGCATGAATGATTGGGGCAATCTTTCACATTATGTCATTTCGAGTTTGGTGTCTCCTCATAGTGGTCCTCATCGGCAAAGCGTAGCTAAGTTTCTTTCCACGCTGGATTGAAACCGTGGTATCCAGTATGTTCAATAACACACTGGCACACAGTCCGTTTCGTGCTACTGAAAAGCTAAAATCACTGAGATTTGACTATTTGGGTTGAGTACCAAGCAAACCTGTTTACTATCACTTTATGAGTTTAAACGTCTCATCCTAAAAATCGCTACTACAGCCTGTCCCGACTGTAGTTTTTTTTCTGTTTAAAAAAATTGCCACATCATACTCATCCATTATTATTATATTAATCGGTCGCTTAACATACTTCCAGTCCGGGTTCCTAATCCTTTTTAGTCCGTTGTTCAAGTCAATCATCACATCGAAGTTCCTGACGAAGTCACGGCCCAAGATGAATTGGTCTGAGTCGTCCAGATTCTCTACTACCGGGAAGCTCATCCAAAGGTCCCATCCTCCCATGTGGAGGACTGTTATTGGTGTTCTTCCGGCTACGCAGATTGCTCCGCGGTTGGCTGCTGCCAATCTGAGATTCTCCGGAGTTAAGTCTTTCTCGTGAAGCCCATTCTTTCTCAAGTCTTTACTGGCATAACGCTTATCATTGCTCCTGTATCTAGAATTCTTGTTACTCCAATTTTCTTCACATTGGTGTCTAGCAGATGTGCAGTCACAACTGCTTCGTATCCTATGGGTACCGCATCTGGCTCCATCATGGTGTTATAGCCGATTCGACGGACTTTAAGTTATTCTTGACCCAAATAGATCTGCCCTATTTGGTCACAGTGTTGTGATGTAGGTCCTAGTATAGATACTGATCCCGTCTACATTCAAAATCACTTGGTATGGTCCATAGACGTCCACGTAGCGCCCGTGAAGTTTCTCTATTCGAGGGCCACCCGTTGTTAAAAACACTCGCACAGCTCTTGACTCAGTGCGTGGCTCTACCTGTCTCACATAATCCGCATATGTATCCAAATGCATCAAAGTGAATTCTGAAGGTTCACTTAGGTTCCTGAAAACCTGATGTTCGCCACTGAGATTAATGACTGTTTTTTGGTGTTTTGCTTCCTTGTGGCGCCATACCGAACGTCTGTCCGGAGATCACATTTAGTTTCATGCTCAAACTGCTTGGTGCTTTCGTTTCTTCCACCTCCGATGCTTCAAAGGCGTTAAGCCTCTCCACCTCCGCAGCTTGCTCGTGCCTTTCTAGTTCGAGCTTGACTTTTTGTTCTATCACTTTTGTCACCAAGTCCTGTTGGTTTCCGTTTGAGGCATCTCTCGCTGCTGCCCTATAGTCGATATTGAAATCGTCTGCCGCTCATGTTCCAGCTCAAGCATTTTTCTCCGTCACTGCCTGCAATTTCTTCGTAGCCTCTTGCGGTTTCTTTTTCCTGCGGGCCTCCACGTCACTCAACAGGCGTGCCTTGCTGGCTTTAACACCCAATAAAGCTTCCTCGTGCCTTGGATGCTTGATGACTGCCACAGCTTCCCAAAGTCGTTGAAAATCCGATTTAAAATGACCCTCCAAGTTACAAAAGAAACACCTGGAGCCGATATTCGCAAATGATCTTCTCATGAAATCTTCGATTGATGCCCTTTCGTCCACTAATGGCGTCACTAGTGGTGGTGTCACCCTATTAGTTCCAGACAGTTTAGTGCTAGTCGAGACCCGAGTCGTACCTCTCTGTCTCGATGCTTCTTCATGATCCGCTTCTGGTTCCGTTGGTGGGTTACTTGGCCCTGTGTCCCTGTTGTTTCCAGGTCGCATTTCCGAATTTGTCATGGTCACAAACTCTCTTGGCTGCTCGGATCCTTCTATGGCCTTGTTTATTGTCCTGACTACACCAAATCGGTCCGAGGAGCCAGTCTCCCTGTTGGTGGGTATTCCATTTTCATGAGTGGAACTGTTGAGGCTTAGTTGAGATCCGAAGTCATCTTGTTCGCCATAGTCCTCCTCCTCTTCCTGGGTTTCTACCTCATCGCCTGTACACGTTCCCATAGTAAATCGGAGGAAGTTTCCCAAAGTGTTCTTCATTCGTTCTGAAAACGAGGAGGACGTTGCCGTTTTCTCGGTCACACCAAGCATAATGATTTTCTCAGTGGGTGATTTTTTTGTTGCTTCATTTTGAGTCGAGATGTCGGACATGTCCGACATCTCCTCTCGATCTGGAGTCCCGACGGAAGTGGCAAAATTTTGAGCTTGTTTAACGGAGTAGAATCACTTGCCGATCTTCTGTTCTCATTCCCTTCCGTTCCACGTCCCGCCCGATTCTCATCTAGCTGGATCTCTACCTCTAACATTGCCTTTTAGCCTTCGGAGGACTTTCGACTCCTGGTTTCAAACATTACGCCTGAAATTTTCCCCATTTTGGTGTTGCGGGTCCGTGCAATCTTTTCCACAAAAGGGTCGTTCTTTGATTTTTTGTTTCCTTGGTATGAAATTCCTAGAGCTATCACTTAGTTTAGGTATCCTCGAATTTTCTGGACTCATTTTCGATTTATCACGTCTTACCGCTTATTTACTCAGTTCTTTTATTTTGGTTTCTATTGTCTGAGTACTGATAACAATAACAGCACACAATGAATACCAAAAGTTTCACCTAAATAGTGACCACGAATCCTTATAGGTTTCCACAGTACAGCGTGTATTTATTTTATTCACAACATTGATTATTGATTATTACATATGAAGCTAGCACAGATTGATGATATCAAAATATCTCAAAGATAGTGTACTCATAACAATTATTGAGGATTTGAAAGCTAAAACGAAGAAAGATTATATTATATATATAGTATATATATATATATATATATATATATATATATATATATATATTTCTAAAAATTGAATGTGTTTTATAATTTAGTCAGTCAATTGTCGAACTTGTTTCTAAAGAAATAGCTTTCCCTGTTTAGTGAGGCACTAAAATGATAAAATTTGAAGAGAGTTTTTTTCTCAAGTGGGCGTCTATTGCAACCAGCGAGTTCTGTGTTACCTATCTGCCTTCGGATTGCGCGAGCCAGACCTACTAAATCCTCAAAGCAACCACTTTTCCGAAAGATAATTTGGATTTTACTCCACACAAATTAGTGCCGAACTTTGTTTTCAATTAGAATTAGAGTCGCGAATCTCCGGTTTAGACATGTTTTATTTTACTATGGTCTTTTTAAATTTATTTAAAAGCAAGTTACCAGTGCAGTCACTGGTTTCTAGCCTGACTCCTAATATCCTAATCACTTTCACTATTTGTCTATCTTTCGTCTACTTACGTTTTAGGGTCCCTCTAACCACGTCCGTTATAAATATTTATTAAAATTGATATTTCTGGGACCCTTCGGATTGAAGAAAAATAGGACCCTTCCAGATTGGCAAAAGTAGGACCCTTCCGTCTTGGGACCGTTCCGTATTGGCAAAAATAGGACCCTTCCGGATTGGGACCCTTCCGGATTGGCAAATAAGGACCCTTCCGGATTGGCAAAATTATGACCCCTCCGAAACTGGTTTGTAAAAATAGCTTTTCCGGGGCGTTCAACAGTCACACCCGAGACCTCACTGATACGGTCTCCGAGTCTAATATGCTATATGAACTAACTTGGAAGGGTGTATTCTGGCCCTAGACCCTCTCGGACTGAAGCTAAGCTGCTCATTTGACACTTCTCCCTAACTGTGAAGGATTTTATAACTAGCTTAGTTTTAAGTCGACTATCGTTTTCTGGGTTCATTAGCCTTCCCTTTTGTCGACAACAGCGTAAAATTGCTTTATATATAACCGTTACTAATCTTTGGTAAGGGTATAAAGCTTTCCGAAAAAAAATTACAAAACGTGAAGGGTCTACCTTCACAAATGAGTAATTCTGCTAAAAATAATCTTGAAAATATTTTCTTTGCTTACTTTTCTCAATAAACAAAGATTTTTTGAGTAATTTCACCTAATTTCTGATCTAATGGTAGCAATTTAACTGGATGTGTCCAGTAGTTCAAAAGTTATTAACCAAAACGTCTTTTTTTCAGAGTCAAAAATCTTCTATTTTTTAGGTTCTTGACAACTTTTTCGAAATTTATGTCTTATTGACTTAAAAATTAATGATCCGAGCTCAAAAGGCCTATATTTTTCTAGTTCAACGCGAAAAAAAACGGTTTAAAACGTTCCAGTTGAAAAAGTTTGCCAAAACCAATGCTATTTGTAACCCTTCCAGATTGACGAATCCACTAAATCAAACACATTAAGTTCGATTTCACAGGGGCCCGGAACGTTATTGACAAACGGGTTTTAAAACCTGTCGATTCACTAGTGAATTTTGACCGAACAACCTTTTTTATTGCCCTAACGCAAAAATTTTAAACTTTTTTTTGTAGCGTTTCGTTTTTTCAAAAATCACGAAAATTTGGTTTTCGGTACCCAATTAGTTCCAACCAGTTCCGAACTAATTTTAACCGGTTCCACTTATTGTACTAGTGCAGTTACGGTGTATCTCACTAGTTTAGCGCTTTTTTCCGTTTCAAAAGTATCGATATCTCAAAAATCGCGTTTTGTTGGGGGATCAAAATATCACTATTTTGACCCTAGAAGCCGGTCTGTTAACTATGTTTTTCACTGAAAACCGATATAGGAGTCTTAATACCGGCAGTATAAAGAGTAATACTAATAAAATTATATCCCTCCGGATTTGTTCAATATCCGAATTAAGGTATTTAACTCGAAAATTCGCAACTCGGTGGAGGGTCACTTCAGTGCAGTCACTGTCGAGCACCCCACAGACTGATATCCTAATTTTTGTACCAAAAGGGAAACAAGACTTGTTAACGATACCAACTTCGATTGTTGTCCATGCGATTGTTGTCCATGAGACCCTTCCTGCTGCTCCTTGCACTGCTTGCCGGATCAGTCCTCCGCTCTAACCCCAAGACCCATCCGGATTGAGCGCAAATTTGAATTAAAGTGTTTAAGTACTCAAACTACCCTGCAGTACAATCACCAGAACGAGCCACAACTCCGATCATAACTGTGCTAAGGGCCTTTATTGGAGCATCCGCTTGGCGCGGACTGCTCGTTAACTGTTCTGCCGGTCATGATCTTAAAAAGAACACCAAATCATCAACCGCCTGCAACAAAAAAATATCTAACAACAAAAAACAGGAGGGTTGGATCAAATCTCGTCTGGGGGGATGATTTCTAGTGATTTTTTATTTTTTTTACTGTTTTTGATTTTTTCGGTTAATTTCTATGTGTTTGGTTTTTTCTTGAGTACTATAATACTTTTTGTTTGGCTTCTTGTATATCTTTAAGGTTTTTGGTCATATACCGCTCAGGGAACGACGAGACGGCCGATCCCCCCACCCTTCACGTTACGTGAATTTTCGGTCTTAATTAGGTTAAAAACTAAATCCGTGAATCCGGAAGGCTTCCGCGTACCGAACTACCCTTCTGCCCCTGTGCTAAGGGCCTTTATTGGAGCATCCGCTTGGCGCGGACTGCTCGTTAACTGTTCTGCCGGTCATGATCTTAAAAAGAACACCAACCAGGAGCGCCATAAAAACATATAAGTAACATTCGCTCGGAAGTACCTGTCGACGGAAAATAAAGCTAGGTTGTAAAACGACTGTCTAGCGTCTAAACACAGCTCTACATGCTTTTAACCGTCTCTACCAACGCAAGTTCTTTGCGTGGTCCTTTTAACATCGGGTCGACAAACTCGTTTCTGTTTTGGGCTTCGGTTAGAACGCTCAGATTAACTTAGTTACAGGCAAAAATAGTGAGCTCATGGCTGGGTCTCAGTATCCCCAGACCACGAGGTCAATCCTAAAAACAGGGCTGCTACTTATTTGTTATATTACTATTGTTTTTGTTCAGTAGACAAAAATCAACATTCCCATAAATAATCTCAGTTGCAATTTCAATTTGTATCGTACGATTGTCGTTCACCTCGTCTTTTTCAACGAATATTGTTGTTCTGTTTTTTCTCATCTTCACTTGTCGCGAAGTTTCAAGGTCGTGACGTGTCTTTATTTTAGAACGAATTTAAAAAATTTATTACGGCACGCCAAATTGACCATTCCCGATTCGTTAAATTGTCAGAATAATACTGCTAAGCTGCTAAAACTGTCAATTTTCCCAGTTTATGGTCACATTAGAAATTCGAAGTCACCATGCATTTTGGCGCCATTCTGGTCGAATGTCACACACATTGAATTTGTTGCGGATTCCGCTACGAGCTAATGTAGGTAGTTGTTCCGGATTCCGCAAATGTAAGTGGATTCCGCAAAATTGCGGGTTCCGCTTACAATTTGCGGGTTCCATTTACGTTTCGCGGAATCCGCTCACAAGTTTCGGATTTAACTTACAGTTGCGGACTCCGCAACAGCTTAAGTTTACTAAATTCTTATAGGTGTGTAATGAATAAGTAAACATAGGAGAAGAAACTGAAAGATTTTTTCAGGCTAAACAATTCAGTGAGAGGAAGAATCTGACAAACAGCGTGATCATAAAAATTGAAAAAAAAAAAAAAAAAAGGTTGAGAATAGCGAAGCATTATATACGAGGTTAAGATCAACGGGGGCGCAGCCGTCTAGGCTGTATGAAATAGCAAAGGTACAGAAACAAGGCACACCACTTCGTCCCGTCTATTCTTTACCTGGTAGCTCATATGACAACCTCAATGAAACATTGGCAAAGTACTTTGATGAAATTGAGGGCAAAAACATATAAACGAACACTCAAGTAGCCAGGGAGATCTTGGAGAAAACTGAATTGGACTCTGATGAGAGTTTAATCTCCCTTGATGTAAAGATTTTGCACACTAATATCCCGCTTAAAGAAGCGGTTGAAATAGCCCTGAAAAGATTATATGAGCAAGTCAACACTCCGGAAACATCTCGCAAGACTATGAAAAAACTACTGAATTTGGCAGTGAGTAAGGTACACTTTAAATGCAATGGTTTGTGGTATATACAAAAAGACGGTTTAGCAATGGGCGCCTCCCTTGCAGTAGTACTGGCAAATTTGTGGCTCAAAGAATACGAACCTGCGTTTAGGAAAGAAGTACCAAAATTGACTGTGCTAAATGAGGGTAACAAGGAAGACTGACCTGGATGTCAGAAAAGCGTGACATATCGGACTGAAAGGATAGAAAGCGAAGCTTGTTTGAACTGGTACTACTTAGGATGGGGTAACATATCGGTATCCGAATGCGCAGACCTCGCTGAAATATTGTGGTATTGTGTTACGTGCAAGAAACAACAGCAAGCAGATCGGACTGAGAATGATGTTGAAGTTTTTCAAAGATATAAGGACGACATAGTTAGAACTGTCGAGAGCGATCCTGGGGTAGTTCTCGAGGCTGCCAATGAGCTGCATCCAAACTTGCAGTTCACCATAGAACAACTTGATAGTAACGGTAATTTGGCCTTTTTGAACTCAGGAAAAAAGGTCACATGTGGGTGGTACAAAAAACCACTGATACCGGCACCATTCTAATTTTCACAGGTTGCGCACCTTTGCAGTACAAAAGAAACGTTATTGAAGGGACGGTTCCCAGGGTTTTTCAGAAATACCTCAACATGGGAAAGTTTGGCCATGCACTGGAAAAAACCGGAAACAATGGATTGAAAATCAATATCCGAAAAATTCGTCGACAGGTTTGTGTTTGAAACTCTTAACAAGATCCTTGAGGGAAAGAAAAATTTAGAGGTGAAAGCATCAGAACCGAGAAATGAAAAATGGTTAAAAGACTCACCCCCCTTTTTCGCAATGCAATATATAGGCAATCCATCTCAACTGTTAGCTGCAAAGGTTCGGCAATATCCGGGGCACAAATAATTTTATACAACAAGAATTTTGAAAACATGCTTGCCATCCTTCAAAACTTACTTTGCTCTTGAATTGAGATACCAAGTGGTGTATAAGCTTACTTGTAGTGGAAGTAACTCCACCAATGTCAGCCAGACTGTCTGACATTTAGCCACGAGGGTCGATGAACACCGGAAAGGGCGGTAATGCTGAGCTGAAGTCAGGTTTTGTAGACCAAACAGCCAACACTCATAAGCTTCTCACAGTAGAGGCTTGGCATATTTGGAGGGGAGGTCGAGGATCAAGACACGCGATGAACTCAGGAGCCGCGATTTAACACTAAAATTATAGTCTATGTATAACATGGCTAAAAGTTGAAAAACTGACATGTAAGAATCAAAATTATTCCCAAATCGAAATTTTATAATCATGAAAAAACAAAAAACTAGAAAACCTCAAAAACTTAAAGGAAAATGTTATTAATGACTACGTAATTGATTATCTAATTCCAGTTGATTCAATTTGATTGGTCAAAAATTTTTTACAGCATTTTCAGACATAATTCTTATTTTTCAGATCTTTGATCGTTTTTTAATTTTTGTAAATAAAATTTTATTCCTGATGATGCACAAAGTGTGCGAAAACGTTTGAATTAACGTTTTAAATTTCTTATAAACTTATATAATTATTTGTTTCAAGGATTCCACAAACTGATTCCGGATTCCACACATTTTGTTGCGGATTCCGCAAAATTGCTTTGCTTTTGGAGAGGTTTTGAGCAACAGAGTGTTTTAGCTATTTATCCAAGGAACCCAAAAAAGCAGAGAAGATCAAAGGAAAATAGCATTGTTGCAGATTCCGCGACAAATCGGATTTTTGCTTGTTGCGGAATCCGCTTACAATTCACTAAATGCACAATTTGGTCTCGTAATGGTTACTTTATTTATAAAATTTTGCGGGAGGAAAAGAGCCGTAACTGCTATTTCATCGCGCTCGACTTGATCCTTACAAAATTGATACAAGCATTTTTTTGGCTTCTTTCTGCTTCAAAGACATGTCTGTGTTCTGTATTTTAATAGTTGTTATGTCATAAGGCAATGAGTTTTGCAAATTCAAAACAATGACAATTAGGCACAGCTTTGATCCACATACTATTCTTTATTTTAAAATTTAATCATAAATCAAAAAAATTGTAATAAATTTTTTTGTACAGTAATCACAAAATCGTATTTTGAAAATCATAACAAAAATTATTGCTCTGATCCACGCATTAAGCCACAGTTCACCAAGCTAAATAGTTTAAAACTGAAAAACTATACAAAAACGGGTGGTCAGTCATTAAGCAGAATGGTCTAAGAGCAGAATTGGCCCAAGAAAAAGAAAAGTTTATTTCACTGTTCTGTAATCTGAATTTTTGTTCAACTGTTAGAAAAGTTTTCAAGAAATATAAGAAGAATTACCAATTTTTGAGTTTCATGCGCTACTTATGCTCATCCAATGTGTATGTTATGCTTTGGGGAAATTTTTCCAGCAATCTCCGTCTGGAGGCTTTGTTGAGAACCTGTTAGCAGTTAGCAGAAGTTATAAAAACAGAAGACTAATATTGTGTCAAAATTATTGATTTTTTAGATCTGAAATAATCTTGAAAAACAAATTTTTAAGGTCTAAAATTTAATCTGAAATAGAATTTTGTCAGAGCTGCAATAACCAATAAAAACAAAATTTTAGTTCTGAAATTAGAACTGAAATAATCTATACTTCGAGTACCCAAGCGTTATTTTTTCATTTCACAACCTATTTTACATCTGAAATTTAAATTTGAAACAGGTTACCTCAGATCTGAATGAGAACAGTTACTGGGTACGGGGGCAGATACTGTCACTTTTTGCTGTGACTATCGATTATGACTAATTTCTATAATTTTATCAGATCCTTTTATCACACGACTCAAAAAAATCAACACTAATTTAAAAAAAACATGAAACAGCTTCTAGGTAGTTTTTTAGTGTGGTCTGAACATTTTTTTCTACTTCCGCAGCAAACGGCTATTTGCTGCTTGATATAATATATGTCAACAGATAATCGGCATTTAATGAAGTTTCGCCTGTTTCAAATAAGATAACGAAATTCACTGTTTGTTCCAGGGCCTTACTATGTGTTAGTAGGCAACAGTGCCCGTCTTGACTGGAAGTTAACAGCCACAAAAAGAAGAGTAACGAAGACTATGCTGCATGACGGGTAAGATCTAAACTTCTGGTTTCAAAGAAAAAATCGGCACTTTTCCGTTTTCGCCACCACCTTTGATATTTTCTGAAATTCAATATATGAAAGTCTATTTAGAATGAATTATAAACTAAGTTAAAACAAGTCAGCGTGAACAGGTGAACAAACTTGTACAGTATTATTACAAGCAAAAAGCTGTGTGGACAACTTTTGATTGGTTTGATTTTGTAATTTTACGAGGGGGGTTAAGGAAACTGTAAAAGAGACAAAGAGTCTTCTGCCGGTATTGTAATTTTGTCACATCCGAGATAAAAATCAACTTTACACTGCAACCATTCAGTTTACAAAAACAAAAATAAGATTTTAGCACAATTCTTTTTCCCCAATTTGTCATGCAGACTAATTAGGCTTCAAACATTATATAAGGTCCTCATAACAAACTTTTTTAAAAAAATTCCTTTTTCCCGATTTTGTTGATCAAGGCAAGGCAAAAAGGCTATTTTCCAGTTTCCCTTTCTTTCAAATTCACTTTTGAAAAGTCTAATTAAAGATGTCGTAATGCGATGAAAAATTCGTGATGTTACAGCGTAACATCACGAATTTAGCCGTAATAACACGTAAAACAAACAAAAAACTCGGTATTTTGAAAGGGGGGAACTGGAAAAAAGTCGGCAAAAAAATTGTTTATGAGGAGTTTATTGAGAGCGATTAAAATCATAAAATAGTTAAATTTAGTTGGTTTTTATAATTGTATCGTTCTGGTTCACGTTTTCTACAACATTTTACCAAAAACAACATTCGACATATACAGCATCGCACTCATGGAGGGGCTGATTAATATCTTTATGGGAATATTTTTGTTTGAGGTTGATGTTGATGATAGTTTACTTAATAACTAATTGGTAATTATAGTTGTTATCATTGAGAAAAGTATACTTAAAATATGTCATTAGGGAGAAAAATCTTTTCAGTTCACGTGTTCCCATTTCTTGAAAATTATTACCAAAAATAATAGATATATAACATCGCATAAATAGATTTTGTTGTTAATAACTTCAGAATCTATCAAGTTTAACACAATGAGACAGTTGGTTAAACTCAACTGATAAAAAAGAGGCAGCAATAAAAATATAAATAGTTCTGAATTAACTTATTACCCTTCAACAGATTGGGTAAGATTATATGTTCTTTCTCATTAAGTTGCAGACTAAAAAAAAATACTTGTGATGATTTCTCAGACATCACATCCTCCCTCTTTTTCTAAGAACATCTATCGGTATAGGATCTTTGTAGTGTTTTGTTGGTGAAAGCTGGTGAAAGTTGTTTTTCGTTTTCATGTTGCACTGTTTTCATCATCGACAATCACTCGTTCGATCTGTGTTATTGGTCTCTTGACTGTATATCGCAATCTGGTTGTCGCGTACAAAAACAGTCCGTTCTGAATGATTGTGTTGGATCAACAATATGTTGGTTCCACGTCATATGATGAAAATTGCTGGCTGTGCTTCCGTGTTTTTGCTCTGCTTGAGTATATTTTTTCACATACATCAAAATCTATGATGGTAGGAAAACTGATTAACTGATTTATCGTCTAGGGACAAGTGAGACTGGTGTTTTTTTTTGCTTTCGAATTGTTTCTATGACTAATTAGTACTCACTGGAGAAACGCAAAGAAGTTGACTGATCTGATAAGTTTTTTCCCCAAGCCTTCATGGCATGATGAATTGTCTGGACTGCTATTTCTACTAGTCCATTTGCTCCTAAGTGGTAGACTGCTGATTTCATTATATGAGCTCCCTAGGACTTGCACCACGTTTTGAAGTCATTTCTAACAAGTTCGGACTCATTGTCAGCGACTAGATTTTCCAGTACTACAAATCTTGCAAAGACTGTTCAACGACATTTCATGACAGTTAAAGTAGTTCTGTCATTGGTCCTGAATGGCTCGATCCAGCCGCTTCCTGCATCGTCAACAAGCAATCTTTTTCCTTGCTCTGTGATATGGGCCAAGTCCATGTGGATTCGTTTCCATACATATGCTTCTAGCCATTTGGTATGTTTTCCAAGCAATGCTCTGTTCTTTTGACAGATATCGTGACTTGATACAAGTCGTTTCACACCTTGTGACATTCCAGGCCACCTTTTCACACCTTGTGACATTCCAGGATTGGCAAAATTAGGACCCCTCCGTTTTGGGACACCTCCGGGTTTGTAAAAATAGCTTTTCCGGGGAGTTTAACAATCACACCTGAGACCTTACTGATACGGTTTCCGAGAACTAACTTGGAAGGGTGTATTCTGGCCCTATACCCTCTCGGACTCAAGCTAAGCTGCTTATTTGACAATTCTCTTTAACTGTGAAGGATTTTATAACTAGCTTAGTTTTAACTAGACTATCGTTTTCTGGGTTCATTAACCCTCCCTTTTTGTCGAGAACAGCGTAAAATTGCTTTATATAACCGTTACTATCCTTTGGTAGGGGTATAGGGGCTTTCCGAAAAAAAATCACAAAACGTGAAGGGTCTACCTTCACAAATGTGTAATTTTGCTGAAAAAAATCTGAAAACTTTTCCTCACTTACTTTTCTCAATAAAAAATGATTTTTTTGAGTAATTTCACCTAATTTCTGATCTAATGGTACCAGTTTTAACTGGATGTGTCCAGTAGTTCAGAAGTTATTAACCAAAACGTCTTTTTTTCAAAGTCAAAAAGTTTTCTATTTTTTAGGTTCTAGACATCTTTTTCGAAATTCTTGTCTTATTGACTTAAAAATTAATGATCCGAGCTCAGAAGGCCTATACTCTTGTACTTCAACGCGAAAAAAAAACGGTTTAAAACGTTCCAGTTGAAAAATTTTGCCAAAAACAATGCTTTTTGGACCCTTCCGGATTGACGAACCCACATTAAGTTCGCTTTCACTGAGCCCGGAAGGTTATTGGCAAACGGGTTTTAAAACCTGTCGGTTCACTAGTGACTTTTGACCGAACAACATTTTTTTTTGCACTAACGCAAAAGTTTCAAAATTTTTTTTATTTTGTAGCGTTTCGTTTTTTTTCAAAAATCAGGAAACTTTGGTTTTCGGTATCCAGTTAGTTTCAACCAGGTCCAAACTAAAATGAACCGCTTCCACTTATTGTACTAGTGCAGTTACGGTGTATCTCACTAGTTTAGCGCTTTTTTCCGTTTCAAAAAAATCGATATCTCAAAAATCGCGTTTTGTTGGGGGATCAAAATATCACTATTTTGACCCTAAAAACCGGTCTGTTTACTATGTTTTTCACTGAAAAACGATATAGGAGTATTAATACCGGCAGTATTAAGAGTAATACTAATAAAACTATATCCCTCCGGATTTGCTCAATATCCCAAATAAGGTGCTTAACTCGGAATTTCGCAACTCGATGGAGGGTCACTTCAGTGCAGTCACTGTCGAGCACCCTACAGGTTGATATCTTAAATTCTTTAACTCTTATCACGTGACTCTTCCAGTTTGAGCCCAACTTAGCATTAGCTTGATTAAATACGTTATCCTAATCCTACTTTATAGGCACCAGAAAAAGGACCTCAAATTCGATTGTAACGATATGGTTTGATATAAATACATTGGACAATAATATATCTAACAACAAAAAACAGGAGGGTCGGATCACATCTCGTCTGGGGTGATGATTTCTAGTAATTTTATATGTTTTTTACTGTTTTTTATTTTTTTGGTTATTTTTTATGTGTTTGGTTTTTTCTTGAGTACTATACTACGTTTTGTTTGGCTTCTTGTATATCTTTAAATTTTTTGGTCATATACCGCTCAGGGAACCCTCCAGACTATCCCTCCACCCTTCACGTTACGTGAATTTTTGGTCTTAACTAGGTTAAAAACTAAATCCGTAAATCCGGAAGGCTTCCGCGTTCCGAACTACTCTTCCGCCCCTGTGCTAAGGGCCTTTATTGGAGCATCTGGTTGGCGCGGAGTGCTCGTTAACTGTTCTGCCGGTCATGATCTTTAAAAGAATACTACCCAGGAGCGCCGTAAAAACATATATGTAACATTCGCTGGGAAATACATATCGAAGAAAAATAAAGCTAGGTTGTAAAACGACTGGCTAGCGTCTAAACACAGCTCTACATGCTTTTAACCGTCTCTACCAAAGCAAGTTCTTTGCTTGGTCCTTTTAACATCGGGTCGAAAAATTCGTTTCCGGTTTGGAATTGGGTCAGAACGCTCATATTAACTTAGTTACAGGCAAAATAGAGAGCTCATGGCTAGGTCTCAGTATCCCCAGACTACGAGGTCACTCCTAAAAACAGGGCTGCTACTTATTTATTCTATTACTATTGTTTTTGTTCAGTAGATAAAAATCATCATTACCATAAATAATTTCAGTTGCAATTTCAATTTTTATCGTACGATTGTCGTTCACCTCGTCTTTTTCAATGAATATTGTTTTTCTTTTTTTTTCTCATCTTCAGCTGTCGTGAAATTTCAAGGTCGTGACCTGTCTTTTTTTTAGAACGAATTTAAAAAATTTATTACGTCACGCCGAATTGGCATTCCCAATGCGTTAAATCGTCAGATTAATACTGCTTAACTGCTAAAACTGTCAATTTTCCCAGTTTATGGTCACATTAAAAGTTCAAAAACACCATAGAATTTGGCGCAATTCTGGTCGAATGTCACACACAATGAATTTGTTGCGGATTCCGCTACGCGCGAATATAGGTAGTTGTTCCGGATTACGCAAATGTAAGTGGATTCCGCAAATGTAAGTGGATTCCGCAAAATTGCGGGTTCCGCTTACAATTTGCTGGTTCCGCTTACAATTTGCTGGTTCCGCTTACGTTTTGCGGAATCCGCTCACAATTTTTGGATTTAACTTAAAGTTGCGGACTCCGCAACAGCTTAAGTTTACTAAACTTATATAAGTGTGTAATGAACAAGGAAACATAGGAGAAGTAACTGAAAGATTATTTACAGGCTGAACAATTCAGTGAGAGGAAGAATCTGACAAACAGCGTGATCATAGAAATTGAAAAAGACAAAAAAAAAGAATTACTCGCCATGATAAAGAAGGGCGAGATTAGCGAAGCATTATGTACGAGGTTAAGATCAACGGGGGCGCAGTCGGCTAGGCTATATGGATTAGCAAAGGTACAGAAACAAGGCACACCACTTCGTCACGTCTATTCTTTACCTGGTAGCTCATATGACAACCTCAATAAAACATTGGCAAAGTACTTTGATGAAATTGAGGGCGAAAACATAGAAACGAACACTCAAGTGGCCAGGGAGATCTTAGAGAAAACTGAATTGGCCTCTGATGAGAGTTTAATCTCCCTTGATGTAAAGAGTTTGTACACTAATGTCCCGCTTAAGGAAGCGGTTGAAACAGCCCTGAAAAGATTATATGAGCAAGTCAACCCTCCGGAAACAACTCGTAAGACTATGAAAAAACTACTGAATTTGGCAGTTAGTAAGGTACACTTTAAATGCAATGGTTTGTGGTATATACAAAAAGACGGTTTAGCAATGGGCGCCTCCCTTGCAGTAGTACTGGCCAATTTGTGGCTCAAAGATTACGAACCTGCATTAAGGAAAGAAGTACCAAAATTGACTGTGCTAAATGAGGGTAACAAGGAAGACTGACCAGGATATCAGAAAAGTGTGACATATCGGACTGAAGGGGTGGAAAGCGAAGCTTGTTTGAATTGGTACCACTTAGGATGGGGTAACATATCGGAATCCGAATACGCAGACCTCGCTGAAACAGTGTGGTATTGTGTAAATTGCAAGAAACAAAATCAAGCAGATCGGACTGAAAATGGTGTTGAAGTTTTTCAAAGATATAAGGACGACATAGTTAGAACTGTCAAGAGCGATCCTGGGGTAGTTCTCGAGGCTGCCAATAAGTTGCATCCAAACTTGCAGTTCACCATAGAACAACTTGATAGTAACGGTAATTTGCCTTTTTTGGATTTAAATGTCAACGTGAACTCCGGAAAAAAGGTCACATGAGGGTTGTACCAAAAACCACTGATACTGGCACCATTCTAAATTTCAGAGGTTGCGCACCTTTGCAGTACAAAAGAAACGTTATTGAAGGGACGGTTCACAGGGTTTTTCAGAAGTACCTCAACATGGGAAAAAATCACCAGGCATTGGAAAAAGTCCGGAAACAATGGATTGAAAATCAATATCCGAAAAATTTGTCGACAGGGTTGTGTTTGAAACTATTAACAAGATCCTTGAGGGAAAGAAAAGTTTAGAGGTGAAAGCTTCAGAACCGAGAAATGAAAAATGGTTAAAATACTCACCCCCCCTTTTTTACAATGCAATATTGAGGCAATCCATCTCAACTCTTAGCTGCACAGGTTCGGCAATATCCCGGGCACAAATAATTTTATACAATAAGAAATTTAAAAACATGCTTGCCATCCCTAAAACTTTCCTTTGCTCGTGAATTGAGATACAAAGTGGTGTATAAGCTACTTGTAATGGATGTAACTCCACCAATGTCAGCCAGACTGTCCGACAATTAGGCAGGAGGGTCGATGAACACCGGAAAGGGGACTCCCCAGTAAGGCAACACTAGAATGTAATAAGGAGTAAGGAGGTAGGCGGTAATGCTGAGCTGAAGTCAGATTTTGTAGACCAAACAGCCAACACTCATAAGCTTCTCACAGTAGAAGCTTGGCATATTTGGAGGGGAGGCCGAGGATCAACACACGCGATGAATTCAGGAGCCGGGATTTAACACTAAAATTATAGTCTATGGATAACATGGCTAGAAATTGAAAAACTGACATAACAGAATCAAAATTATTCCCAAATCGATTATTTATAACCATGAAAAAACAGAAAACTAAAAAACGTCAAAAATTTACAGGAAAATTTTATTAACGATTACGTAATTGATTATGTAATTCCAGTTGACTAAAGTTGCTTGGTCAAAAATTTTTTACAGCATTTTCAGACATAATTATCATTTTTCAGATCTTTGATCGTTTTTTAATTTTTGTAAATAAAATTTTATTCCTGATGATGCACAAAGTGTGCGAAAACGTTTGAATTAACGTTTTAAATTTCTTATAAACTTATATAATTATTTATTTCAAGGATAAATTTTTTTGTACAGTAATCACAAAATCGTATTTTGAAAATCATAACAAAAATTATTGCTCTGATCCACGCATTAAGCCACAGTTCACCAAGCTAAATAGTTTAAAACTGAAAAACTATACAAAAACGGGTGGTCAGTCATTAAGCAGATTGGTCTAAGAGCAGAATAGGCCCAATAATAGAAAAGTTTATTTCACTGTTTTGTAATCTGAATTTTTGTTAAACTGTTGTAAAAGTTTTCAAGAAATATAAGAAGAATTGTCAATTTTTGAGTTTCGTGCGCTACTTATGCTTATCCAATGTGTATGTTATGCTTTGGGGAAATTTTTCCAGCAATGCCCGACTGGAGGCTTCGTTGAGAACTTGTTGGCAGTTAGCAGAAGCTATAAAAACAGAAGACTAGCTGAAATTGTGTCAATATTATTGATTTTTTAGATCTGAAATAATCTTGAAAAACAAATTTTAGGTCTAAAATTTGATCAGAAATCGAATTTTGTCAGAGCTGCAATAACCAATAAAAACAAAATTTTAGATCTGAAATAAGAAATGAAATAATCTATACTTCGAGTACCCAAGCGTTACTTTTTCATTTCAAAACCTATTTTACATCTGAAATTTAAATTTGAAACAGTTTACCTCAGATCTGAATGAGAACAGTTACTGGGTACGGGGTCAGATACTGTCACTTTTTGCTGTGACTGTTTATTATGCCTAATATCTATAGTTTTGTCAGATCCTTTTATCACACGACTCAAAAAAATCAACACTAATTTAAAAAAAAACATGAAACAGCTTCTAGGTAGTTTTTTAGTGTGGTCTGAACATTTTTTGCTACTTCCACAGCAAACGGCTATTTTCTGCTTGATATATTATATGTCAACAGATAATCGGCTTTTAATAAAGCTTCACCTGTTTCAAATAAGAAAACGAAATTCACTGTTTGTTCCAGGGCCTTACTATGTGTTAGTACGCGACAGTACCCGTCTTGACTGGAAAATAACAGCCACAAAAACCAGAGTAACGAAGACTATGCTGCATGACGGGTAAGATATAAACTTCTGTTTTCAAAAAAAATCGGCTCTTTTCCATTTTTGCCCCCACTTTTAATATTTTCTGAAATTCAATATATGAAACTCTATTTAGAATGAATTATAAACTAAGTTAAAACATGTCAGCGTGAACAGGTGAACAAACTTGTACAGTATTATTACAAGCAAAAAGCTGTGTGGACAACTTTTGATTGGTTTGATTTTGTAATTTTACGAGGGGGGTTAAGGAAACTGTAAAAGAGACAAAGAGTCTTCTGCCGGTATTGTAATTTTGTCACATCCGAGATAAATTAAGTTGGTTTTTATAATTGTATTGTTCTGGTTCACTTTTTCTACAACGTTTTATCAAAAACAACATTCGACATATACAGCATCGCACTCATGGAGGGGTTGATAAATACCTTTAAGGGAATATTTTTGTTTGAGGTTGATGTTGATGATAGTTTACTTAAAAATTAATTGGTAATTATAGTTGTTATCATAGAGAAAAGTATACTTAAAATATGTCATTGGGGAGAAAAATTTTTTCAGTTCACGTGTTCTCATTTCTTGAAAATTATTACCAAAAATAATTGATATATAACATCGCATATATAGATTTTGTTGTTAATAACGTCAGAATCTATCAAGTTTAACACAATGTGACAGTTGGTTAAACTCAACTGATAATGAAGAGGCATCAATAAGAATATAATCAGTTCTGAATTAACTTATTACGCTTCAACAGATTGGGTAAGGTTATATGTTCTTTCTCATAAAGTTGCAGATAAAAAAATTAATTTTGTCGATTTCTCAAACATCACATCCTCCCTTTTTTTCCAAGAACATCTATCGGTATAGGATCTTCGTAGTGTTTTGTTGATGAAAGCTGGTGAAAGTTGTTCTTCGTTTTCGTGTTGCACTGTTTTCATCATCGACAATCACTCGTTCGATCTGTGTTACTGGTCTCTTGACTGTATATCGCAATCTGGTTGTCGCGTACAAAAACAGTCCGTTCTGAATGATTGTGTTGGATCAACAATATGTTGGTTTCACGTCATATGATGAAAATTGCTGACTGTGCTTCCGTGTTTTTGTTCTGCTTGAAGATAGTTTTTCACACAGATCAAAATCTATGATGGTAGGAAAACTGATTAACTGATTCATCGTCCAGGGACAACTGAGACTGGTGTTTTTTTTTCGCTTTCGAATTGTTTCTATGAGTAATTAGTACTCACCGGAGAAACGCAAAGAAGTTGACTGATCTGATAAGTTTTTTCCCCAAGCCTTCATGGCATGATTAATTGTCTGGACTGCTATTTCTACTAGTCCATTTGCTCTTAAGTGGTAGACTACTGATTTCATTATATGAGCTCCCTAGGACTTGCACCACGTTTTGAAGTCATTTCTAACAAGTTCGGGCTTGTTGACAGCAACTACATTTTCCAGTACTACAAATCTTGCAAAGACTGTTCAACGACATTTCATGACAGTTAAAGTAGTTCTGTCATTGGCCCTGAATGGCTCGATCCAGCCGCTTACTGCATCGTCAATAAGCAATCTTTTTCCTTGCTCTGTGATGTGGGCCAAGTCCAAGTGGATTGGTTTCCATACATATGCTTCTAGCCACTTGGTATGTTTTCCGAGCAAGGGTCTGTTCTTTTGACAGATATCGTGACTTGATACAAGTCTTTTCACACCTTGTCACATTCCAGGCCACCAAGTAACCATTCTCAAAGCCATTTCTGTTGCTTGTTTTCCTGGATGTGTTTCAGCTTCCTTCTCGAAGCGTGATTCAGCAATTGAGCAATGACTCCAGTCACCGCTCTGTATCCCTTTAAAAACATCTTGAAATATTCGATTCCATTGGAGGTCGCTTTTGATTTCTTTCTTCTTGATTGTCTGCTTGTCTGTGAAGAAGATGCCATACTGAAAAAAAAAGATTTTTCTCTGTTGCTTGGTCGTTGCAACGCAGCCTTCTCAGAGCGTTCGCACTTTGGATATGCTCTCTTAGCACAGGTTTTTAATTGTAGTGGAATTCCATCAATGAACTAGCCCATCTGGTTATTCTAGCTTATGCTGTCTTCGGAATCTCTCCGTCTGGCGCAAAAAAGTACTGCATGAGATTGTGATCTGTTTGTAGAGTGAACGTGCGCTCTAGTTAGAACTACTTCAGTCGTGTGACCACAAACACGATTGCTAAAGCGACTCGTTCATTGTTGGAGTAGTTGCGCTCAGCTGATTAAAGCTTTCTTGAAACGTAGATTTACTGGATATCCTTCTTGTTAGAGAACTCTGCCGACTGCTTGTTCTGAAACATCGGTGGTCGCAGTCAGTTCTTTGTTTTGAGTAGAGTTCTTGTGTGATACTCTGAAAGCGCTTGTTGTGTCAGTCTGTCAATTCGAAGTCTTGATTCAGTAAGTCATTGAGTGGAAGCATCTTGGTGACAAAGTTCGAAATCGGTTGAATAGCCTAGAAACGAAATAATTGTGAGTCGTTTTGAGCTTGACCTGGTTTTTTATAGCAATTTTTTTCTCTAGTCGTCCATTGACTGCCGTCATATGCTTTTTTCGTATTGCTCGCGTGATATTCCGTGGATAATCAGGTCGTTTCAAAAGATAATCTTGAGTTTGATTTCATTGAGTGTTTTCTCGATGCAGTTTTGAAAGATCGAGGAAGAGTTTTTCAATCCTTGAGGTAGTCGAGACATCTTGAACAGCCCATGTTGGGTGTTGATGTGCTCATTTATTTGCTTCATCACCAAGTTCGGTTTGATGGCAAGCGTCTGAGAGGCGAAATTGTTCGATGAACTTGGCTCCATGTCGGGTAATGGGTTTTCGTCATCCATTACTTTGTTTTTCACTGCCACACGACTAGTGTTGCCTTGGTAACTCCTCCGGGCAGTATTGGCTAGAGAAATTCTTGCCTGACCATGTCTTATATCTTTTTTATTGCCTCTTGCATCGTTAACGGAATTTTGCTGCGTGGTTTGCAGAAAAGTGGTTGGGCTCCAGCTTCAGTTTCATCTGGGTCGTGTAACCTTTGATTGTCGGCATTGCCCTGAAAGACCATGTATGTAGTCCTAGGTTGGTAAGAGGTCGCATGCTTTGAATACGAAATCCTTGCTCAATCGCACATTTACCAGAGGTAGCTTTGCTAGGATTCGACCACTCCACTTCGAACAGAATGCTGTTCCTTTGAAGTAGAACTTGGGTCCATCGTACGCTTCTAGAGTCCGAGAAGTTCCATCTAGAGAAGGTCGTCCAGGCTTCTCCAAGACACTCGTCAATATCACTGTCGTCTCAACACCTGTGTCCACTTGCATTTCCAATTTTCGAATGCGGCGGCCATTCCGATTAAATTTGATGAGAAAAAAAAACAATCCTACTTTAGTGCCGTTCTCAGAGCTTTCTAGTTTCACCTGTGAAAATTGACCATCAGCAGCATGAGAGTTTGCTCTCTAAAAAATTTTAATACTTTTTGTTTTTGTTGCTGAATTTAATTCGACCCTTTATTGCAAAGGGTCCGATCTTACTACAGGAGATAGTTTTCTTACCCAATGAAGGACAGGACTTATTTATTAAAAATTTGGACATTTCGATTTATTGCCACTATAAGCTTTCTCAACATTTCCTGGTTTTTTGCAGGTTGACTTGAAATTGTATGCAATTTCTTTTCTAATATTAACCTTTGGGGTGCCAATGAAAGGCTGTACCTGATCGCTAAACTGTAAAACAGTTTGCATAACAGTGAGACTAATGCCTCTTTTAACTCTACTTGCCTCAAGTAACTTGAGCTTAGAGTCTGCTGATTTTAGTTTCAAGATGAATGTTATTCGTATGATCTCGTCTTCTGCATCAGCGCAATAGCAATAGCTTCACTGAGTCCTGAAAAAAAAAATTTTAAGTTTTTTTTGTCTCACTCTCTTTGATTCTGAACTGTCTATTGGAACTTGGCTCGCTCAACGACGACCACACGTTCTAGAGGTCTGCAATCTTTTCGTATCATAACGTATATTTCTCAGAACATCATCCCGCTGAGGTTGTTTTATGGAACGAGACTCCGCAACTTTATGATTGCTTGACTCCACATTGTTTGAGGAATACATGCGTTCTTTGAAGGTCTGCGGGCTTCAATCCGGCTCTAGCCTTAACAGTTTTTTTCTGGTCGTGCTCTCCTAACGAGAGCAATCAGCTAAGCCATTACCTCTTCAAGATCTTATGAATACTAGGGCTGTTTATTTCAAGTTTCCAGTCTAGACATCATTGATGCGGATCGATGCAAAACAAAAAAGTTGATAGGAATACTTTTGTTTGAGAGTGTTGTTGATGATAATTTACTTAAAAACTAATTGGTAATTATAGTTGTTATCATTGGGAAAAGAATACTAAAATTATGTCATTCGGGAGAAAAATTCATTTGAGCTATGGAACATCGCATTCATAGATTTTGTTGCTTAATAATATCAGAAACTATCTTGTTTGACACAATGTGACAGTTGGTTAAACTCAAATGATAATAAAGAGACGTCAAAAAACATAGAATCGTTTCTGAACCAATTTAAAACGTTTCAACAGATCGGTTAAGTTTATAAATTTGTTCTTTTTCTTTTTATAATTTCTCATATCATCACAGCTTTTTTTGAAACCTAATCACGCTTGCAAATTGCAAGGGTTATGAAACAGGAATACAAAATTGTTCCCGGTACACAACTAGTGTAACAAAATCGCTTGAAACAGTTAACCTTCAATTTTTTCGAAATCAAAAGTCAGACGTGAGTTTGCACATGTCGCGAAGAGCTAACGCATCTGCAGATAAAGACACACTTCAATGGTTTGAATCTGGCCAGTACCTTTTTTGTTATCTGAAAAAACTCCGCGCGTCAAAAATCTTTGCCTTACTTCTGTCTATCTGCTTTTTTTTGTTGGCTTAGTTGAGACAGCACCAAATAAAACCAAATTTTGGGTACTGTTAACTCAAAGTATAGAAAACTTCAACGTAATTTGGTTTTCAGCAACTAATTGTGTTCCCAGAAGTTTTTTTTTTCTTTTAAAAAAGTTTTTGTTTTCATACTAGTCAGTATTTTTTCAGTATTAAAAATTTTTTTGGAAGTAACTTTTTCTATGATGTCATGAATGTTTCGTGCGTTTGGTGCAGGGGTAGCATCCCTGTTTGCGACGACAAATCCCACAAACTCGCTTCCAGTCGGGACCTGTTTTTTTGTTGAAACTACAAGTTTTCAAAAGCTAATTTTTTTTCGGCTAAGATCTCGAAGAATTTTTTTCGAGCATTTTGGAAGCTCTGTAAAGGTTTTGATAGACTAAGTTTTTCAACATTATATCTGCTGTTTGGAGTTTGCTTCCCGATAGTAAATGGCAAACTCTATCCAAAACTTTTCCTTAAGAGTCTTGTAATATAAATTTGCTCTATAATAATACCTTACATCGTTACATCACACATTCAGTCAAAAAACCACGTTTGACAAATGAGAAAACTGAAAATATGAAATGTGGGAGGAGAGTGTAAAAGAGCCATGAGTATTTACATATATGAAAATGACTATTGTGAAAAAAAAATCATTATTTCGAATCCCAGTTTATTTGCCTAATTAACCTGACCAAATGTGAATTTGTTGATTATGCAAGAAAACTCCTGTAAAGCTTCATGTATTCCCGAGTATAACAATGTACTCCGTTATTCTCGGCTGGACATTCATAGAATTACTAAGAACTGCTGATAAAAAATTTTCTCTACAACCAAAAACATTTTAAAAAATAGCTCAAGTTGTACTTTTTTGGATTATGAAGGTTGAGTTGTCGTTTCAGTTACAATCCCAAAAACCAGGAAAATGATATAGCTCTATTGAAACTGGAGGTAAGAACAAGTTCTTTGTTAGCTATACCGCTGTGTCAAAAATCGTACATGAACTGGGGCTATCCGATCGCAGTTTGTGGACTAGGTCTAACTCAAGTCAAACCTCAACAATCCGCCGGCGTTCTTCAAGAAGCGAATTTAGTTGAAACAACAACACCATCGCAATGTAAAGAAAACTTCAACCCATCGAAACAAATCTGTATGATCTCGCAACCTGGGAAAGGCCAGAGTGGATGTAAGGGTGATAGCGGGGGTCCACTTTTCCCCCTGAAAAGAAAAAATGGCGGAGCAGTTTGTCTGTATGGAATAGTGTCGAGCGGTTCCCCTCGCTGTGATAGCTATTCTACGTTCACGCGTGTAGCTGGATACTTGGATTGGATCAAAAATAACATGAAGAGAAACCGCCGGAGTAATTATTTGATTTTCTAACTTTTTCCTGATAATAATCATAATAAATTGTTTGCAAATTAGATTCCATTCATTGTAAAAGTTACTACATTAAGAACCAAACGAAATCTCACTGCGAGAACGCCGTGGAATCATGCAGCCCGTTTTCAGGCGCCTCTGAGATTGATGGTGATTCAACTAGATTTCAAGATTTTTCCCTGATTATAAACCTTTTTGAGAAGTTTACTTCGTAGGCATTTTTCTTAGCTCTTTGGAGTCATTAATTTTCTCAAATGTTTTAACCATTAATTTTCAAAACTTATCATCTCAAAAAATCGGCATATCGAGTGCAATTAACTTTAATCATGACCCAACTTCAACTTCGTAAATCTCCAGCAAAAAATGATGTATCAATAAGCTTTGTGTATTTAACCGATAGGTTCTAAGGAAGATGAAAAAGACGTTGAAGATTAAACGAAACCCTCGATTGTTCCGAATGAATAGGCAGGTGTGGAAAGACATTACCTGGTAGAAAGAAACTCACTCTCTTAACAATTTGGTACACTGATTGGAAACCATTGTTCGAACTAAGATAACTAAGATTGTGAATACTAGTTTTTCTCAGTACTTATTCATATCCAGCTTAAAAGTTTTAGTTACTTCGCGTCTCTGAAATATGAACAATCTATATTCAACTAAAAGTCTAGGATTAATGAGTAATTTCGCAGACCACTTTTGCAAGCGTTTTTTGTTTGCAAAAGTGACGATTATCAATTCTCTTGTTTTCAACTCGTTATTAAACTTTTTTTACCTCACCCAGCTTTAAACTTTTTGAAAATCAAAAAGTTTTAGTTTTGTTAATGGATAAATTTTGTCTCTCGCCCGATAATGTCCCTCAATTTTCTCCATTTTTTACAACAGTCCTTTTCTCATTAAAACATTTAAGAGTCGATGAACGAAGCTCAGACCCTTATATAGGTCGCGATGATTTTTTTTTGGTTTTTTTTGGGAAAACCTTTATATCTTTAAACTTGTTCAGGCTCAAATTTGCTTTTTCGCGGTATGACGCATGACTTTTTTCACGTTTAGTTCATTTCCTTGTTGACAGGAAGGGAAACTTCACTATCGATCAGAGAAAAAGTAAAATTCACGTTTTTCGTGAATTTTACTGTTTCTCTGATCGATAGTGAAGTTTCCCTTCCTGTGATCGAAAACGTGATCGAAATCTAGTTTCGAAAGTGGAATTAAATTTTTTTTCTAATTTCCCAGCGAAATCAAAACATTCCCTATCGATCCAGTTTCTTTCAATTTGAATTATGTTTTGGCAAAAAAAGTGTCAAACGTAAAATTTTTTTGAAACTCAAAGTGCTTTTAGGCCATCTTTTTTTTCTTTGAAGTTCAAAAATTAAGATCTTTTTAAAAAATAAGTCAGTCTTTTTTTTCTGCATTCTTGCTTTCATTGACCTTTTCCAGCTGTTGGCTATATTGGATATACTGTAGGATGGCTTTTTTAACTGATTCTGATGTATCATAGTCTTATGTATATTCTGAAGTATGGTCTTTGATATCGTACAGAATCTTTTTCAACCGCTCACTAAATTATAATGAAATTTTTAGTAAAACTTTTCACAATGACTTTGATTATGATCAAATAATCATGATAATTAACGACTGTAAGGAATATTGAAAGAAAAAAAGTCAACAGAGCGTCGGAGCTACAGAAACCCGAGATAACCAAAAATACTAGTCATACAATTTCCATATAAGGAAAAATGCTAATCATACACTTTCCATGCAATTCCATACGTACAGAAAATTGCATGAAAGGTCTATGATTAGTATTTTTTTCATATATGGAAATTGTATGACTAGCATTTTTCCATAAACAAAAAATTTTGATTTTTTACATTTCAATTTCTCAAATTTTTTTTGGTTGTGTTCGTAACCGAACACAAATGACATAAACCTTGATTACTCAAACGTAGTAACCAAAAGTTTGGCCATCTCGCATTAAAAATGCATTGGAAACAGCCTGATATGTGTTACTTCTGTCTCACACAAATAATATAACGAAAGTAATGAACTTTCAAATTTTGGCAATAATTTTCAAAGATGATTATTTTTAAAATTTGAATTTTTAAATCACCAGACATTGATCAAGGCATACAAAAACTTGTCATACAAAAGAAAGAGGAGTGTTACGCGTTTTTGAAAAAAGTTATGAAGAGAAAAAGAAAAAAATCCAATATTAGTATATCCAGGACTACGTTATACACACAAAAAATTAAACTTTGTGTGTATAACTTTGTGTATTGTTCAGAAACACAAAAGTGTTTGTTTGAATACGAAAATCAGTCTGCGATTGAAAAAAAAACACAAAAAAATTTTTGAGGGCAATTTCAAAAATACTTTGAAAAAGTTTTGTCGTCGCTATCAAAAAAATGCTAGTCATACAATTTCCATATATGGAAATTGTATGACTAGTGTTTTTTTTCGGAAAACAAAAATGAAAAAAAGTCAAAGTTTTCTGTTGTAGCAGCCCAAAAAACGCTTAAATGTTTTGCCAGCAGTTGAATTGATTGTTCGAAGCTTTTTTTTGAACTTTTTTTTTAAATGCTAATCATACAATTTCCATATATGGAAATTGTATGATTAGCATTTTTTCATACCATTTTTTTCCTTTTTTTATGAAGAGATACCATTTTCGATACCAAAACAACAATAAAATACCTTTGAAATTCGATTAAACTCATTTTGCAAAAATGTATGAAATTTGTATGACTAGCATTTTCGGTCAATGGAGGACAACCCGGGAACGGACGTTGGTGACATACCGGACGTTGATGACATAATCGTATATAGAACTAAGGGCTTTCATACTTTTCTTTGGTATCATTTGAAAGCACTGGCAAAAACAAAGTCATACGGCAGCTTTCGAAGTTTTGTTAACCGTGTCCAATCAAGGTGAAATTTTGCGAAAACTTCCGAGGCTCGGTACGCTTTATTTGTTTGAATTCAATCCCACATAATACTAATGCATTACCCATGTCATACCTCAGAGTATCAGCGTGGATATAAGGAATCCTATCGGATCGATAAACGTAATCTTTGTATGAATTTGAATGAAACAGCTGTTGTTCAGAAACATAAATTATCGTCTGAGACTTGCTCATGGACTTCAGTTGGCATGCAGCCGTATCAAGGTCAATTGACCAGACAATATATAAATAAATAAGTTATTCAAATAAATAGATAACAACGATAATGAGTTGATCTATCCGTACCGGATGAAACTCCCTCTTCTCTAGAAATTTTAAGTCTTGATCTTTTGAGTTCTATAGTCCCTTGAGGACTCATATGCATTTTCTCCCTCTTGTCTATTGTGCACTATTTCATTGGTTCATCTACTTCTTGATTGTCGTTATCGGCTTCGAGTTTTTCGTGCTCCTCTTGTGGGGCCTCCTTGTATGCCCTAATGTCCGTTACGTTGCTGCTTGTCTTGTTGTCGATATATAAGATGTCCATCTTGTTTGGGCTTTCATCTGACGATAATTTCCATTTGTTTTGCCTTATTCTTCGGACTGATTGCCTCCAGGAAATTCATACACGCTTTGTTTTCTGGTGATTTTTCCAAGAAGCCCATTTCTTGGATGAGCGATTTGAGGCTAGGTTTCGCCGATGGGTATATTCGATCCGATGGTGAATCAATGTTGAAGTTCACCGGCTTTTTGCGTGTGTCTGACTCATCGATGGTATTGATCGGGATAGGGTCTCCAAAAGCTTTAGCCAAGGTTGAATGAAGATGGCGACTGGAGCGTGTCGATGGTGCCATGTTTGCTGACGTTGACGTGGTTGCTGGAGGTGTTTTCTTTTGGTTTATCCTCTTTGGCGATGGTTCGGCCGCTTCCGAGTTTGAAGATTTGTTGCTTTCTGTGTCACTATGGGTGATTGTTTCCGTGGTCGGGGCTTGGGTTTTTGTGATTTTCTCCAGAGAAGAAGGAATCATTCCTCGCGGCTTGTCGCTTGGACGTCCACCCGTCCTCATTCCCGTTGGTTTGCGCCGCCGTTTGGTTGGGCTGTTTTGTATGTTACTCTGCTCCTTTAATGTTGTTTGCTCCTTTCTTGTCAACTTTCTTGTCAGCTCTGTTTCTTCATCTTCCCGGAATATACTATGCTGAGGTGCTGTTGGGTCCTCGATGTCTAAAAAACAAAGACAAGGCCCTGATCTTCGTGCCGATTTGTAAGCTACGTAGTCACTCAACCGTGATGGTCGACACGGTCCGTAGATTAAAGGATTAGGTACAAAAGCAACCCAACTATTCCTTAAAAATCTAGGTTGTTTCCCAAAATCCTGTACCCATGCTGTATGTGGTGGGTATGTTAAAATCTTCTGTCGATTGTTTTGTATTTTGTTGGAAAGTTTTGGGATCTTTTTCTTAAGTTGCCACTCGGATTGTCTTTCTTGCCACTTGCTCTAAGCGTTTGCTAACGTTTTTGTCCGTGAGTGTTTATTCCCTTATACCTATTCTTTAATTTATCTATATTTATTGTTATGTTACGTTTGCGTTTCGCACCTGGTGTTTGATTTGATGTCTTGCCTGCTCCAATCGGTTGTGTTTGTAGTGTCTGTCGTTTATTGATCGAAACTTCATCCTCTGACCAATGTTGCAAGTCATGCATTATTTCGGCTCGCAGAGGCGGCTTTGTGAGGTTCTTATGATCTAAACATGCATTTTTTGTTTTTTCCTAGTTAAGATTGGTGGTTGAACTAGTTGTTGCCAAGTTTGAAAGAGGAGTATTTAGCTTTCTGCCCATGTGTGCTTCAAAAGGTGAATTTTTGGTTACACCATGTGGTGTTATGCGTAAAGTTTTAATTTTTTCGGCAACGTGCGAAGCTAATTCGTATGGTGTATTTGCTGGATCTCTTCTCATAACTCCTAGACGATGTTTTAATGTTTGTATCACTCTTTCTACCACCCCTATGGCTCTATGATCGTCGACCGGCGCAAAAAGTAACTTAATATTATTGGTGTTACAAAACGGTTGGAATTTTTTCGCTCTAAATGTTTGACTTGATTGCATCTTAGCCGACGGGGTACTCCGTTATTCGAAATATACCTTTGCATAAATTTTCTGGCAATATCTGTTGAAGTATTTGAAACAACCTTTGCGTTCGTCAATCGGCAGACAGTCCTCCCGCACATGTAGTCTGTTTCGGACATTAAAACAATATTGTCCGTAGGCGGATTTTATTGCTTCCCAATCTCGATTTTTTACAAAATTCATGAGTGGTCTGAGGTTCCTGTCCTTTTTGGTAGCTGCGGGGTGAATTTGACCCCAGAACCTTTTGCAGTCGCTGTCGGAACAGCGGTGTGTCCTACTCTGCTTCCATCATTGTTGTTTGATTGACAGTTGTCACTATGTCTTCTGTTATTTCGTGGTGTCTAGCTTCTAGCTGTGGTGCTTTAGATTGTGTTCCTGACATCGTTAGCGGTTCTTTATTTGGGGTGCATTCCTCCTGGCTTGCGATATCGAATTTATTCTACTCACGAACACTTCGTTTGTCTCCGGATGTTCCTCCCTTTGTTCTGTTTGGGTTCCCACCAACACTTTATTGTTGTCCGTCTGTATTGCTACTGTAGTCTTCATTTTGGGGATGCACTGTTTTTCTGTTTGTGAATTTGAAATAATCTGGTAAAGTTTGTCTTGAATTTGTCCTTTGCGACAAAGCTGACCAATTTGCAGATTGATTTGAGCAGAACTGATTTAGTTTCAGTGTTTCCAGGTGACCGTTTGTGGAATTTTTTATAGAATGTTGACTCAAACCAAGTTTTGAAGTGGTGATTATTGTCCTTTTATATTCCGCGCGCTTTTTGGTCAGCTGACACGGTGCAACATTTTGATTGGCTAACTCATTAAGAATGACGTTGTCAATCACCTCCAAGTTATTTATGAATGTATTAATTGATGCAACAACAAATTCCTCATCATACTCGCTTGGCGGTATTGCCAATCCAACCGGATTTCGTGACATATAGTCAATTAGCGCCATTTTGTTACTGGCTAAGTGTTTGATATCAAAATGAAATGGGATTAGTCGATCAATCCATCTGGTTAATCTACTTTGACTGGTTTTTGATCTTTCGCTTGCGTTTAAAGCGCTGATTAAAGCTTGGTGGTCTGTGATGACGGTGAAATGTTTCCCGTACAGATAATATTTGTAGTGTTCAATTGCCAACACTATACCGAGTAATTCTAGTTCGTTGACTGAGTACTTTTCCTCGAGGGAACTCAAAATCCTGAAGCATAAGCAATTGCCACCCAACCTTTTGCTGAATATTGTTCGAGTGATACCCCTAATACTGATGTAGAGGCATCAGTTACTATACGTGTTTCTAAATGTTGGTTAAAATTTTTGTTTTGGGTTATTTCAGATACTAATATTATAATGTTCTCAAATGATGTATTGTGTTCCGGTTTCCAGTTAATCGGTTTATTTTTCAGGATGTTTTTCAATAGTGGCCTCAATGCTGCTGCTGTTTGTGCTAAGTTTGGGATATACCTGGTGAGGTGGTGTATAGACCCCATAAAAATTTTCAAGTTGTTTGGATGTTTTTGGAGGGAAGAGCTTCTCAATTGCCTCTGTTTATCTTATTAGAGGTGTAGTGCCCTCGCTATTAATGGTGTACCCTAGCCACTCAACTTATTTACACGCAAACTTACATTTCTCCAATAATATGGCGAGATTTTCACCATCTAATTTTTCCAGAAATGTTTGTAGTTTTTGCTTGTGTATAACGATTGACCGCTTGGTCAAAATCAAAATGTAATCTAAATATGCGTAAAAGTTTGAGCAATTTGTAAGTGTGAGATCGATGACCTTTTGAAGTTCGGCCGGCATGTCCGTGAGGCCGTAAAATCCAGTTTGAAATTGGTATGTTCCTGTAGCAATGCCTCCGATTAAACTGAAGTTGCATTGCTCCTGAGTTGATTTGTCTAACGGGATTTGTGAAAACGCGTAGCGCAAATCCAGTGTTGAGAATAGAGTTTGTTGATTGTCGTTTGATTTAACTACTTGTGCTACATTGTCTAACAGTAGATCGATGTTAGGCGTTTGGTATTTATTCTTATGAATAAATTTGTTTATAATCTTTGAGTCCAACGCTAATTTCACCGTCTGGTCTTTTCTTACTGTAATCACGATTGGACTAATTAATTGTCGGTCGGAATGAGTATCCAGTTTTATTATGTGTTTTTGATCCAAGAGCTCGTTGAATTCTTTTTCTACTCGTTCTTGTAAGTGCACCGGGACACGGCGTACTTTCTGTTGTACCGGAATAAATTCTTTATTGAACTGAGTCCGCATTACGTTACTTTTTGACTTTCCAACACGAATGCGTAATTGTGGATAGTTATCTTTTACCCATCGTTTGATTTCTGGGTTTGATTGTTCCTGTTCACTTATATTCAGTACGTTCCCTTGTTTTGATTTTTCCTGTATTAATCTTATTCCAACTTGTGGGAGGATGATTCTGCCTATGATGTTTGCTTTTTGGTTATCTACAATGATGAATGGGGCAGCTTTTATTTTCCAGCCTCCTGATTCGTAACTATCAGCCTTCCCTCTGGGACAATGGTTTTGCCATTGTAACATGCTAAGTTCCGAGCCGTGTCTTCCGGTGGAATTTGTTTCAGTATCACGGAGTTGTCATTTTCTTGTAACCGCCGGGCGGTTTTTCCGTTTAGAAACGACATTGAACTCCCGGAGTCAGCGATGGCAAATAAATCTTCTGTTTTTGTTTTCAATTTAATGAAGTGTCCATTTGAATCCTCTACTGACAAATTTGTTGCCTGCTTTATTTTGAATGCTTCTGATATTGCCATTACTTAAAATTTATCGACGTGGTACTCCTCCCAACCATTTTTTGACGTAAAATCAGCAAACGCGACTGGACGCAGTTCGGTTCCTTGACTCTCTGATTCAGTGTCATCTTGTTCTTTTTCATTGTTACAGTCTCCCAGATAATTAACATTTCCTGATCGACACACTTTAGCGACAATTGCCCCGTTTTGCTCATTTAGAACAAATTTTATCCTTTGCGGGACTTGATTGTAAGTGGTTTTGTCCGAATTGGTTACCACATTTGTAGCATTGCTTTTGAGTGCTAGAATAATGGTTTTTTTGTTATTGGAACTGACCTCGTGCTTTTTGTTGACCTCGAGGATATGGGCGTCCTCGAAAATTTCCGCGGCCTCTTTGAGGTACTTGATTGTTTGTGAAATTACCTCGTTTCCGTGTGTTGATATAGTGCATTGGTTCTTGTTTTGTTGTTGCTTTTTGGTTTCCGAAAGGATTCGTTTTCATTGTACGACTGTGTTCGATCCCCTTTTCTCTGTGTATTGCATACTCATACGCGTCTTGTGGGGTCCTTGTTTGTGCGAGTAGTTCTTCGACTATTTTTTTTCAACGTTCATGTGTGCCGTAAACATGTCTCGCACCCACTCGTCGCCTCTGTCCCCGTAATTGGATCTGGAAGCTAACTCGACCAGATCAGCGTGAAATTGTTCCAGGTTTTCCGTTTTCTTCTGTTTTCTGCAGATAAAGTTGTATCTTTCGAACGCGACAATTCTGGTTGTTACGAATATGTCTTCTAGTGTCGTAATTAACTCTCTTGTTGTCACCGCGTGTAGTACAAGACCCGGACGTTTTTGCTGAATTTGACGCTGGCCCTCGGCTCCCAGGCAAAGAAAAATGTAACTTCTTACTTTAGCGTCGGTTTCATCCCATCGGAACAAATTACATAGGACTCTCTTTTCTCGGGCTTTTACCACGTGGTTTTCCCAACCAACTCTCTTCTCTTGATTGCGAACCTCCCGGTTTTTCCTTTGAGCGTCTGTTTCTCCTTTTATTTCGACCTCATATATCGGTTCTGTGGGCTCGACGAGTGGAGGTCTTTTTCTCTGAAGATTTCTTACCTCAATCCCGTCTTTGGCAAATACTGCCATCTCAAATATCGCTGCCCACTTCGACCATTCCAGTGGTGGCTCGCTTGAGGCTTTCTCTCAAAATGGGTTGATATTCAACGGTTTTTTGAGTATCCTGCTCGCTGCTCCATGTCATACCCCAGAGTATGAGCGTGAATAGAATGAATCCGAACGGATCGATATGCGTAGTCTTTGTATGATTTTGAATAAAACAGCTGTTGTTCAGAAAAATAAATTATCGTCTGAGACTTGCTCATGGACTTCAGTTGGCATGCAGCCGTATCAAGGTCATTTGACCAGACAATATATAAATAAATATGTTACTCAAATTAATACATAATAACGATAATGAGTTTATCTATCCGTACCGGATGACAACCCAGCACAGGCTTTATTACTATTCACACCTCTATTTATGATACAATCGAATTGGGTTCACATATGCGTTGCAGTTCAAGCAGCACAGAGTTCTGTTTGTCTTACATTTTCTCTTCATGCGGTCCACTTTGAGATAGAAAACGCACGACGCTGTGTTGGAACTATTCGACTTCTTTCAGATGGGCGAATTTGAGCTTTTCGAGGATACAGCAATTTTTTAGTTGTCACCCAGGTCAGAATCGTCTTTAAAAGTTTGAGAAATCATTGAATTCTTTAAAAAAAAATTTTAAAGTTGAGAATTCAAGATTGGGAATTCATTGAGAACTCATTTTAGTTCACACCTAGATCAAAATCGTCTGTAAAATATTGAGATTTGTCTTAAATTGTCGTTAAAAGATTGAGAAATTTTTTCGTCAAAAATGCGCAAATTCTTGTTAGGCACTCTATTCATTTGACTCTAAAAACCTCTTGAAGACCTTTAGAGTGGACATGATAGAACTCTACTCTTTTGTATTCATCGATTTATCTATTATCTTTTGTAACTTTAAAGATTATTGCGGTTAAAAAAGTTATATAAAGTTTCAAATGATGGACTCTTTTTTAATTCTTTTAATGAAATAAAATTCTTTAATCATAAAACACAATTCAAATTTGTTAAAGCCCCAAAATAATTTAAGCCGTCAAACTGTTTGTTTGAGATAGGTTTCAGCATTCTCGATATAACAATTTTTTTCGTGACTGCGCTGGGTAGAGAAGTTCATTTTAAAAGCAAACCTTCTAAACACCAACTTGCGCTACGTTTCTTCCCCCTTCCCCCTTTTCCCCCCTCTCGTTTTAAACTCTCGGAAACGATACAATACTACTCAAACATATACTTTCTGAGATAGTTTTTTGATTTTCTTTACTTCGCATTAGCTGCGGGTTCTTTAATTCAAGTTAGCTAAGGGTCTAGAAGATCTATAACACGTCAAGTTTCTTAGTGAATGTTAAAAAGCAAGGCCAACCTCTGCTTCGGTTTTCAAACCAAAAAGTACTATGAAAGTATGTTGAAAACAGACGTTATTTTTAAGTAACATTATTCTACAATTTGCAATTGAAGTCAATTCTTAGACGCGGTGGAGACCTTCCTTCTCGTCGACCGGGAAGTTGTCGCTCTGCTGTCTCGTCTGCTGCTGGCGTAGCTCTTCGACAGCTCCCCAGAATTCATCAACATTTTGCGCCTCCGGACTTCCTCCTCTTTGAACCGTCTCAAAGTGATCTCGTAGGCATCGAAATCGTCTTTCGATTTCCTTGATGGATCGCTATACTCGGCAGACACTTGAGGCACAATCATAGGCAATGTATTGAGTGCCTTAAACAACAAATTGAGGTGAAAAAAGGGCCTTTTGCGTATAACACACTGGCATCAACAGTGAATTGGAAAAAAACCGAACAAACGAAACTTAGCATAACTTTGAAAATGAGGATAGTCAATTAGCCAATGGGAAACAAGAATAACTAAAAATAGCCCAAAACAACACATAAGAGCATCAGTTTTATGACGTAACGAGAGATTTTACGGTTAAGTATGGATATCAAGTATGTTTTCGTATCCTAATAAGTGGGTATAATAATTTTTGTAACAATTAGACAAAGCGGACAAAAAAGCTCACAGAACAAGGAAAAGTAACCCTAAAATCCTAATTTTGAAAAATTACGACACCATTTTTCGTTGTTTTAGTTTATTAATGTCAGCTCAGAAACAGATAGCTGCATTAATGGCAATTAAGTGTTCCTAAATACCTGCAAGTTTAGCAGCAAGCTCAAACTTCTTTTCACGTCATCTGGCCCATTAAAGTAAGAAAGCTCCCCTGGACGAAATCTTCCCTTTCGTGCGAAAATCTCTCGCTCTGACTCGGGTGTTTCCTCTTGCTTGGTTAGGGGTGAACTTAAATTCAATCCTCCAACTGGTTTCTTCATAATTTGTGGCAGCTGAATTGAGTAACTCTGCGATGATGATTTTGACGTCTTCAAATTTTCATCGCTAAGGTCTGCAAAAATAACCTTTCGGAAATACACAGATTTTGGTCTTTTTGTAGTAAATCGAACTTTTAAGTCAAGTAAAATACCATTCATTTTGCTATGGTGTCACAAGTAAAACGAGCGTTTTTTGGCCTTACAAATAATATAAAGAGGGTGTTATATTGATAGGGGAATAAAACCAGGTGATAAAATATTTTGAAACCGGACTTACGAATAAAGAAGCACTTTCACGGCAAAATAAAATTGACAGGAAATCAGACTTGATATCTTTTCCAAAAAGTTATGAAGTCTTAACTAATCTTTCTCAAAAGTAGAGAAAAAACTAAATTTCTGGTCACCGTTTTGGCGTTTTCTAAGCAGCTCGTAGCATTCTCGATGACCGAGTGAAAACGCTTGGCCAATCGGATGGTTTCCGCAGTTGTCAGTTATTGACAACAGTCTCTTAAACATTCTATGTCTTGACATGAGAGAGCACAGATGTCGCACAATTTTGATGCTGTTGTTGCAAACAGCATGAAACAGAACAGTCCGACCTTCATCAAAAGCAAGTTTCAAGCTCAAAAAAATTAGATATTTTTAAGTTTGATACCTTCAATGAAAAGAGTTAGCGTAATCAAAGAAGCCGACCAATTTCTTGTGTTTTGTAATTTTTCATGTTTTGACCAAGGAACAAGGTTTTTGAGAATTTCTAAAGTTTTTTTTTCATATCCAAACTGTATATCATATCCATGTCTTGTAGATTTGGTTGATAAAAATGTTTTTTTTTCATAAGATATGATCTAAGTTAGATCCTATTCGTTTAAAAGGCTCATGATAATTTGCTGTTGTCCATTGTTAAAACACAGCAGGCTAATTAAAAATGTCTATGTTATTTGCTGATATTTTTTCTCTACGTTCCAGCTTGAACTTTGCCATTGACCTTCTTTATCCCGATGGAATAGGTCAAACTCCCCAGAAGATATCAACTGACAGGCTAAAGCGTCCAGTCCAAATATGACACTGTAGAACAGGAGGTCACGACCAAAAATATCTCGTTGTGTGTAGTCGCACCCAAAATCTGAAAGCAAAGAGTCTTCTAGTTTTGAAGGCAAGTTAATGCAAACAGAAAAAATCAAGGACAGATCTAAGATTCTATCGAAGAGGGGTTGTTTTTGGAGGGGGGAGGTTGGGTTTAAAAATTTCAGGCCAAACAAAATTGTTTTTTTTTCTAGGTCGTCCAAAATGGTTTTCCGAGCTCTGCTAATTCACTCTCAAGAACCCATTTTAACCAAATTATCCTATTCGCAGGCAATTGATTGATAAACAGGCCTAGAAAGAGTTTTTTTCAGTACTTTCTCAAAGATGCTGGCCAAAAAATCGCTTTTTTTCGAAGCGCGGTTCCACCTCAAAATTAGTATTTACTGGCACGGAGGGTACCTTTTACAAAATTTTAGAACCGGTCATCCAAAAATGGATGTCTAAAGACTGTATCAAAGGGGTCCCTAGAGGCGGTCAGGGTGTCGAATCCCGCCACTGGGTAAAAGCAGGGGCGAATTCAGGGGGTGGGGTATTCGACCCTGGGGGATTCGACTCTCAGGATGACCGACCCTAAATTTTTCTAAGGGCGCTTTTGGGGCCAGTATATAGAAAATTTGAGGGTGAAACGTGCGCCGAAAAAGCACAATTTATAAATCAAATTTTCAGCTATCCAAAAAACCTTCAAAAGCGTTTTTTGGTTTGTATTCAGAAAAATGTTTTTTATTTCAAAAGAGCTCGGAAAATCTGTTTGGCCGATATGAAAAAATTCTACAAAACTTTTGATTTTTTTTAAATCAGCCGCCCTCGAGAAAATCTCAGATCCGCCCCTGGGAAAAAAGGTAAATTGGTCTTAAACAATTTAATGACAGTTTTTCTGGAACCTTATTACGATATAACCTTAATCGAGGCGCGCAGATAACAATGAGCTTTGAAGCTCCAACAACCCATGATTTTTGAAGCGGAGCGTCGCCTTCAATTGTTTTCTTTAGTCGCAAACAAAAACAAAACTTTTCATTTCTGCTTCCCATTTTTCAGTTTAGAAGAAACAATACAGATCCGAGCACCAGCGGATTTAGGGGAAGGGGAGGGGAAGGACGTTCCTTCTCTCTGGGATTTGTCCACCTGCCGACCCAAAGGGCCCCTTTGTACTAATTTGAGACATCAATCTTTGGCTGACGGACTTTCTTAAGGCACCTTCGCGCCTAAGTTGACTAGTTTTGAGGGAGAAGCAATTTTTTTGGTCACAGTTTTCGAAAAAGTGCCTAAAAACCCCTTTTTGGCCTATTCTCTCAAAATCTTGCTTGAGGCGCTGAAAACTAGGCCAAAACGGTCTCTTTATTGCTCTGGGAGAGCTCGGAACATCAATTTGGTCGAACTGAAAAAAGTCGACAAAATTTCCGAATATATCCTCGAGAAAATACTAGACCCGCCCCTGGCTCCGAGTATTCCTCAAAACTCCCAGATAATTCAGTTTTTGAAGCTTCTTTGCTCACCAAGTAAGTGTTCGATGATCTTCTCGGCCACTGACCCCTTTCTGGTAGCCGCCACTATCAGTGCATTCTGACCAAAACTATTCCTGACCCCAATGTCGAAATTGCTATCTGGTCTCCTTAGCAGAAAATGAATGGTCGATGGATGACAATGTTTGATCAGATCGAAAACTCCAATTTCACACATTGTTCAAGAAATACAAAAACAAATCAATATTTATCACCAGGTGATATTATAAATAAACTATAAAGTTTATTGTAAGCGTTCGATGCAGAGTCAGTGAAAAACACGATATGAAAGCTGATATGAGACTTGAGTTAGTTAAAAGACTGACTTTTTGCTTCTCAAAACAGTTAAATCAAGCGTAAAAGTTTATATTTGTGCACTTGTTATCTAAATGTTTCTCAAATTACGTATTTAAACTCAGTTTATTTTCGTTAACAAAAAAAACACAAAATCTCACTAAACCATGGATTTTTTTTCTGTTAGCAGAAAACAATCTTGCCCGAAAAATTTATGCCTTTGAAATTTTCAATTTTTATCTTTCTGAACTTTATGAAAACTGAAGAAACAGTTTTTTGAACTTGAGATTCGTGAAAAATTTATTGTGTCAGGCAATTGTTATTGGTATCTTAGGCTATTTTGTATTTTTGTTCCGTTCACTCGAACAATGGAAAAGAATTTTGGATTAGGGTCTGTTTTTTTCTGTCAGTTTTCAATTTTGATTACCTCACTGAAGAATTGAACGGTGCCAAGTAGGGTATCAAATCGAAGTTCTTTTGATAGTCATTTTGGATTCTAAAAAGCTTCAAAAGAATTCTCTCAGAGTTTGGGGAGCGGTGGTGAGCTGGTTACGTCTCCGGCTTTCTATTGCATGTAGTTCTAAAACAGGGGCACAAAAGCTGCCCGCCGTGATGAGGTGTACAGCTCTTGTGTTTGTGTTGAACCTTTCCCCCGTGGATAAATGGTCATAATCTTAATCTGAGAAAAACAAATTTGATTTTTTAAATAGCTTTCCAGACTAAACTACAATAAAATTGTTGGGAGACTAACCTCCTTATTGTAATTTTAATTTAATTCCAATTAACAATTTTTCTAGCATTTTGTTTTTTTTTCTTGCTCTAGAATAAAAAAAATTTTTGAACCTAATTATTTGCAAAAAAATAACATTTTTACTTGAACATAATTACTTGTTCTTTTATTACTTTTTTGTCGTTTTACATTTTTATACCTTATTTTGGTTGGAATATTTTGTGCTACTTGCACAACACAGCACAGACTAAAACTATTTTTTTATCCTCAACCAAATTTTTAAAAAGTAAATCTTTTGAGCAAATAATCCATCAGTTTTTCAGGTCAAAAATTTGAAAACAAAACGAAGAAACATGAAACAGGAGCTGCATGCTAATGACAATAGTGATTTAAGTGCAACCTACTCCAAAAATGGCGTGAAGTACCTGCTACGTTGTGAACACTGCAAAAATTGAACAATTAGTCGGTTAGAAAAAATTGGTTTGACTCTTTTGAAAAACTGATGTTTACAGAACAGCAGGGAGCAAATCTTTTTTCCGTTTCTCTTTCAAAAAGCAGCAAAGAGGAGGCAAACTTTGATGATACACATAGTTAAGCTTTTTGAATTTTTATTTAGGTTTGGTTTTAATAACATCGAGTATTACAAGAATGAACTTTGTACTGAACTAACTCATTAGTTGGCTTAATGCTTTACCGAGTTACTCTCACACAGCACGGAGACAACGAAAAACTTTTAGATTGTGCGAAATTGACACCTTCGATTTTGTTCTGAATTCTGGCATCAATGAGAGAGAAACATGCATCAAGTACAAATTGATCAGGTTCAAACATAATTTTCCGACATTGTTGTCAGGTTGCAGAAAAAAACTCCAAAGGGGTAAAAAAAGTTTAGAATAATGTTGCTCTCCCTTTTCCTCGTGTGGAGAAAATTTTTCCATGAAAATTTAATTGATAAGGTTAGTTAGTAAGTATTAGTATGTTCCGTGACTGATAAAAAGTTTTTTTGAATTCTCAATTTTAATAAAAATATGCATTTGTTCCACCCACAATCAGTTATATAACTGCAAAAATTGCCACATTCGATTTTGTTCTGCATTCGAGCATCAGTGACGGAGAAATGTGCTTCAAGCACAAAATGAATCAGTTCAAAAATAATTTTCCGATGATGTCATCAGGTTGCAGAAAAAACTTCACAATTGAATAGTTTTTTTTTCAAATTTTAGAACAATTCTGCTCTCCTTTTTCCTCGTGTCGAGAGATATATTCCAAAAAACTTCAACTGCTAAGGTCAGTTAGTTAAATTCTAGTATAATTGGTGACTGATAAAATGTTTTTTTTTTGTTCTTAGTAAAACTGTACACTTGTTCCACCCACAATCAGTTTCATAGCTGCACAAGTTGATTCAACAAGAAAATGTTTCTTTCTCTCTCGTAGTTTTCAGTTCAGCACAAAATGCAGTTCTGTGAAAAAATCTTTGAAAGAGAAAAATTATGAAATCTAGAGAAACTATGAAATCGTACGAGAAAAATCTTATTATATTTCCAAATCTTAAAGGAAAATTGCATGACTAGCTTTTTTTTCATGGATCGAAACATTTTTTTTTCGAGTTTTGCAATGTATCGTGTTTGATAAGTTTTTCTAAAACAAAAAGAACCACTTGTTAAGGGGAAAATTGTAAAAGAGAAAGAAATCTAGGCGTTTGTAGATTGTATTTCTGAAATTAAATTTCATGTTTTGTATATGTTATTTTTTGTATATGGGTAATTGAGAATTGAGGTCTGCCTTTGATAGAATCATGTTTAACTTACCATATAAAAAATAAAAAAAATTAGGGTGTTTATACTCATAGTCATAAAAAAATCAGAGCAGCGTACATTATAGACAAAAGTAACAAAATTTTAACAAAAAAAATTTTTTTTGAAAAAAGCTAATTTGAGCATAAAAGTGATTTTCCGACTTTATTTTAAAACTTTTTTGCCGCCTTGTGAAAATCATTTATCGCAAACTTTTCTTATATTGAAGTTCTATGATAATTTTTTTAAACTCTCGTGTGTGGAAGAATTGCATGATCAGCATTCTAATTGTATAAAACTGTATGATAAACATTTTTGGTCAACTCGGATTGCGTCAGTACGCAGCTACATCATTTAATGGGTATAAGTCGATGAGCGGTAAAAAAAATTGGCCGAAGCACAAATTGCACTTAAGCGCTGCCAATAATATTCATGACATTTTTCAATTAATCTGCTAATTGAGTGTTTTATACCCGCATTTCCTAATTAAAGTGAAAGAAAGTCGATTAGAATGGATTGAAATAACAACAAATCTCAACAAATTGTGATTGCTAAACGAAATATGTTTGTCAAAATGTCAACGAAATGTCTTCGCTAATTGTGCGTGTCGGTGGGTGTGGTTGTAAATGTGGGCAGTGCAGAGTGGTTATTTTTTCTTCCGCCCAATCGGTTCAACCATCATAATTCATTTTTTGTACAATGGCAAACATACTATATGCTGAAGACATAACCTACAAACTCTAGAATTGCTCAATTAACCTTGTGAAGGAGGAAAAAAGGCAAAACAACTCTATCAGTTCAATGTTTCCTTTGCGGACATGGGAATTTTTCATGACTAACATTGAAAGCGATAGATGAATTTTGAATTTTCAAGTATCAATCGATCTGTTTTTTTTTATTTCAGAAATTGATGAAAAAGAATTGAATCTGTCCTATTAACTAAAATTCACTAAGTTAACAAGCTTGAAATTTTGCCTTAGATTACATCCAGTACCGAAAATTGTTTTTAATTCTAACGAGAAATAATTAATTTGTAATCTAAATATTCGGCCAAAAATTCTTGAAATGTTTAAATAAAGCAAGGACTTTCTTATATTACGAGGTCAAAATGTGTATTTTGTGAATTATAAGCGGAGCCTGCTACAAGATGCTCCCTTTGCTCTTCTTTTTTTCTTTCAATTTTTTTGATCGTTCAGACAAAACCACAACATGTTTGAAGACTTGTCTCTGGAATCCAAGAACATACAGACACAAAATTGTGCGCCTATCTAGTTCTCAATTTGGCTTCGTAATGTACAGCTTTTTGTATTTTTTATCTAATTTTAATCGGAAATTAGCTAACCTACGTTAAATCTAGCTTGAAAAAATCAGCTGGTTAGACTAAAATCCCAACATAACGTTGGCTAGACGGTTGTACTATCCGCAAGGCCACATGATCTTAAACCAACGAACAGTTTTAACAATCCAATAACATATTGTTATAATTGTTATAGCACTTGTTAAGTCACATTGTTTTGCCACGGCTAATATGCATACTCGAAGCATGTTTGGCTCGCTTTGGTTGATCATTGAACTGTTTATGGTTTTTATTTCCAGAACTTGTTTATATCTAATGTTGGATGATAAAAAAAATTCTATACAGAAAACACAAAAAATTAGGTTAGATTATCTATATAAAAATTTAATCCAGATTTCAAGCTTTTGTTGAGTAGGTACGGGTTGCAAATGGCGGAAGTTTGAAGCATCAAGATTATGTACGGAACAGTTAAGTAACGAAAAGCCATATGTAAGTTACATGAGAACCCGTGTTGACGTCCAAACAAGAAAAATATCTATCATACATTTTAATATATGGAGTCTATGAAAAAAATTGATTGCCATACAATTTTCATAAACAAAATTTCTATGACTAGCATTTTCCAACTCGATTTTTTTTCGCGAAAGTCATCTCCCACAGTGAGGTTCCGTGGATAACATTCAATTATAATCGTGGTCAGAAGTTTGGCCATTACAATCGATTATAATTACAATTTGGGACCACGCAATCGATGATAATCTATTATATTTCACCAAATTTAATTGTTTTTTGGTGAAATTAAATCGTATATAATTCATTGACTTCCATCTTAAAAGAATAAAATGGACTGTGATCCTTATTGATATCTACCAAATTTTTCTGCAAATTTGGCAAATTTTTCTGAATTATGTTGGGCGCCAAAATGTGCGCTCAGTCTCCTTTGAGCAAGTTAAATTTTTTCAAACCATAAAATTTTATTCGTATATCCGGTAATTCAAACGGTTAGTGTCGTAATCCATAAACAAAATCAAATTCTGCTATAAAACGCATTCTTAACAGTGTTTGTTTTTCGGTACAAACTTGAATGATACATTGGTGCAAACTAGCCAGAACAACCGGTGATTGTCTTTGAGACAAATTGCTCTTTCGACGGTCAGCCTTTTATCAAGGCTGAATCAAATTAGAGCGAACAACTGTTTAACTAAGCTGTAACCCACTTTTTCGGTATATTAATACATGGGCCGCTGGGGGAATCACACCTACGCCGGAAAAGTCTGCTGGTATTCTGTACATTCGAAGGTACATTCGCTTGTCCATCTGTTCTCATGCGTAGTTACTTTTATGCAATTATACTCTCGCAAATTCGCTTTGCAACACACAGCCTCCTCGATTTCTAAATTTGCTCACAAACAATTAAAAAACAACCAGGTTTTGCAGAACGATATTGCTCACACTTTAAACACAGGTCTTCACATTTTAACACACATGTTGAACACGCCCAAACTCACACCTATCCCCCACCTAGCTTTACACCTAGCACACCTACACCATCTCCAACTATCCACCCACGCCCAACCTACTTCAATCCCACCTACCTCAACCCGTCCTACCGCACCCCCACAACCCTCACCTGCTCTACCCCCACAGCTACCCCACACACGTAAGTTTGGGGGAGTAAAGGACTGTGGAAGGGGGGCAGTGTTTTTGTGTGTGTATGTGTGTGTGTGTGTGTATGTGTGTGTGTGGCGTTGCAAATGTAAGTGAAGGATATGAGTGGAGGTTGTATTAGAAGAAAGTAAACAGACTTATGGGAGTTAGCGTAAGTAATTCGGGGGAGGGTGAGAAAAGCCTAAAAAAACAAAGAGAAAACAATACAGCATTCTGCTGTAGCCAAATGCAGAACACAATTTTGCTATTGCAATGTTCAAAATCGAAAAATTTCTTACAAAGTTTTGGAAATTCTAGGCTTTTAAAATTAAAACCCGTAATATTTTACAATAATCTGAAATAAACCATTACCACCTTTTGTTTTTGGAGAAATTACATCGATTATGATCCACTTAAATCCTTCAAAAAGGATTATATTAGATTTTGAACCTTTTACCAATTTTTTTTGTCAAAATTTGCGACTTTTTCTGGGTTACCCACAGCCTACCCGATTCACATATTCTGCCCACCACACACACACACACACACACAGACACACACACACACACACACACACACACACACGTACCCTCCCTCTCCCAAAACTACTTGGCACCCGCTCCCGTAAGTTTTGGGGCGTAAATGTCTGTAGGGGGGCAATGTGTTTGTGTGTGTGTGTGTATGTGTGTGTGGCGTTGTAAGGGTAAGTGACTGATGAGTGGAGGTTGTCATAAAAGAAAGAAGTTAAAATGATAAGAGTTAGTGTAAATATTTCGGGGGAGGGTGAGAAAAGCAGGAAAAAAACAAGAAGAAAACAATTCAATTTTTTGCTGTAGCCAAATGCAAAACCCAATTCAGCAATTGCAATGTTCAAATTTTAAGAATTTACTGTCAGGGTTTTCGATTAAAATCCATTTTAATCCGTTATAATCCTAAATACTTCATTAACACCCATTATAATGGATTATATTGATTTCTTTTTGTTTGTTTTGTAATCCATTTTTATTACATTATCATTGAAAATTTTGTTTATTTTTGTTTGAAACTTGTTTTTGTTGACAATTTAATGAAAAAAAATGAAACAAATTGAATTTTTTGTGTATATAATGCAGTCCAGGTTGAGTTTTTTACCCAAGAAATCCAAAAACTACAAACAAATAGTCGATTAATTACCACAATTTGTTTTGTTCGTCTCAGATAAGAAAAACATGAGTTAATTCTTTTATTCGCCAATGCTAAGATTAACATGAATTAAAAAAACAGCCTGTTTTCTCAACCACCGAATTTTTCTAAATAAAATTCTTTCTAACCATATGCAAAATTAGGTTTTCGATATTCGATTCAGTGAGAAAAGATTGACATTAACTTCCATGGCTAAAATCACTAAATGCCGTTTATCAGCGTGGTAACTGCCAGTTAATTGGAAATTCGGCCAGTGTTTTTCGGATAAAAGTTTCAAACCATTTTTTTGTATTTTCCTATATAGAAAAAGGCTTATCATGCATTTTCTTAGTATGGAAAAAAAGTTAAGTGCAAAAAAATTTTTTTTTTGTTATTTTCATAAAATACCTTAAAAAGTGTGGCAGACAGCTTGTTATTCCATTGCAAAATTTGGCAAAAATGCTTTCTTGAATTTCATACTATGAATAAACTTTTTATCGTGCAGTTTTATTACTATTTTTTTAATATAAGCAGTTTGCCAACCGGGGAAGATCCATTGGAATTTTTAAGCTAAAAAATATATATTTTTTACTAGTTGTTTAAGCAATGCAAGTTTTCCCCTGTTATTTTCATTCTAACTGATTCTTCTGCCATTTACAGTCTCTTAATTTTTGTTTCGAACTTCGAAGAAAGTGCCGGAATATTTATACTTGAAGTAGTTTTTTTATTCAGTTAAATTTTGACGTGTTAAACATTCGTCGTTTTTGACCGAATTTTTATACCATCTGAAACATCTCATAGTCTTGAGCTCAATTTGTTTACAACAAATCCTGTGATCATTTTTTGGTTATAGGAGTTTGAAATTTGCGAATTTGGCCAGTTTGGAACAATTAACGAGCGACAAGTTGCCTTTTAATAAATCATTTCCATTTGAATTGGTGCCAGCGTTTTGGTGTTCTTGATACAAATCGAGACGATAAGTTCACCTAATTTTGTTTCAAATAGAGTGTTTGGAAGAAAAACAGACAAAATTGAAACAAAAAAATCATTTGTTTATTTTTTTCATTATTTTTTTAATGAATTTGTAATGCAAAATGTTTTTACTCAGCTTCAACGGCAATTGGAACATTCAAGACTTTGCCTCAGTATTTGAGCAGTCTTGTTTAACATTATAAAAGATAATTAATCATATACAATTGACTCCTTGAGGCTTTTGCTGAGACAGAAATCAAAGTTGCTTTATATCAGCTGAAGTACAGTGCGGGTGGATTCAGTATGTTGAGATTGTGAGTTTTAATTGTTTTTCTGAATAATCCATTTTCTTTTTTTATCTCTTAGCTTTTGATCATTTTCCTAAGTGTCTCAGTGAATAAAAAACTATCTGCTTATAAGCATTTTTACCAATACACATTTTTCATCCGCTTCAAAAAATTGTGAAGTTCTTTGTATCAAGTTGTTTCATCTATCAAAAATAATACCTCTCTTAAGCATAATAATCAGTGCTTCTCTTAACAAAAAAATGTTGAAATTGAGCTGATTTAATGAATGGGAATGGTATTTGATCAGAAAATAATAATTGCGACAAACTTACTCGTTTTGATATCATGTTTGAAACCTAATACTGAAATATAAGAAAGAAATTCAAACAATCTTAGATAAGACTACTCAAAAAAATTGTAATCAGGGTCGGATTTGGGGGGGAGGCAGGGGAGGCGGACGCCTTTTTTCGGGGATTCGACCCTCTCCTGACCCGAAGAGTCCCCCCTTTGGACTATTTTGAGATATCCATATTTGGTTGCGGGCCTATAAAATTTATAATTGGCCTGTTTTTTCGAAATTTTCTAAAACCAAATCGGGTGGTTGGTCGACCATTTATAAAAAAAAATTCGACAAAATTTTCGAAAATTTTTTAAAAATCCGCGCCCCTCGAGAAAATTCTAGATCTGCCCCTGATTGTAACCCAAATTAATTTTCTGTTACTTGCGAAGAACTATTTATAAATTTACCAAAAATGTTCACAGGTTGAATATCTTTTTGTATTGGAGCTCAAAGAAACAAAATCTTTCGCTGATACATAAAAAATTCTGTCAAAAAAGCAATAGTTAAAAAGAAAAAACTTGTCTGAAGAAAAGAAAACCACCCGAGCACAAATATTCCGTCACTTTCATCGAAAGTCGGATTAGTAATGAAAACTAATTTCTTTATACTATACCCCTTTAAATTTCATCAATGCTTCGAGAACTGCAATTTGGACCATCTTCTCGGTATAAAAGCGCGATCGATTGCCCAGTGAAGGTTCTGAGTCACATTTAAAACTCAAATTAATTAATGATGTTTTGTTCAACCAAACCGCTTGTTGTGTTTAGTCTTTTCAGTGCAGACTTTGTAACGTATCTATTGGAATTTGTATTGCACAATTAATTTTCACTATGTTAAAAATTTTGCTGACAAAGATGAGTAAATTTTTTGAGGTTTCAGTGATTCGACCCTTCACCAACCAAAAATGCCCCCTTTGGTATTAGTTGTGACATCCATTTTAGGCCGACCAACCTTAAAATTGTTCTAGAGGCGCCCTCTAGTCAAAATTTTCCAAAAAAGCCTGAAAACATCATTTTAGACCTGTTTTTTATTTGATAAGATTTGATCAAAAAAACTGCCTGCGGCGCAAAAATTTTAAGTCAACATAGGGTCTATACAGTGTTCTGGGAGTGCTCAGAGTATCTATTTGGTCGACTTAAATTAACACTTGAAATTTTTTTTTAATTGAAAAGCAGAGTTTCCTCGAGAAAATTCTAGATCACAATTAGTTTTCATCTAATTGTGATTCGAGAGCTGCTCAACTAAAGTCTCGAATTTTCTGGTTGCTGTAGCGTGAAAAGCTTCATATAATAATCTTTTAAATCAACCAGACCGAAGGCCTATTTCGGAGGTTAATTATTTAGGATGACAATGCGTTTTAACCCGCATCCATTTGAAGCATGACTTACTTGGAAGAGTCCATCTTGCAAAGTGCAGCGCACAAGCGATTTGAACCAGCAATCTTATGATAGCTGGGTATCATCACTTTCGTAGCGCCAGAATGCCACACTTCGATACTTCTTTTTTCTTAAGTTAGACTTTAATAAAAGTGCTGGCACTCTCATTTTCAGCCGATATTTATATATCACTACCGAAGATTCCGTTAATTTTCTACAATAACCAAAAATGGCAAATTTCAAAACCGCACAACATAAAAAAGAACTTTTCCAGGATATTAACTAATGGATTTTTAGCTAAAGATTTTGATATCTTTCAGATGGAAAACAAAATTTACTTTAAACTGCTCACTGTAACTGCTCACTGAAAACAAAGTTTTCTGAAGTAGAACAAATCATTTCGTACAAAAAAAACTTTTTTTTTCTTGGAAAATTAATCATAAAAATAAATTGAACTTCAAATCAATAAAGTCACGCAAAAACTCTAAAATTTTTATCAGGCTAGCCGAGGCGACCAAAATAATGAATTAATTAAATGAGAAATGATTTCGTTTCCAAATTGTGTGAGTTTTAACGTTTATTCTTGGGGTGATGGGAGGATCTGAACGAACTGGAAAAAGGTTTTGAATACTTTGGAGTATCATTGGAACCACTGCTATAAGGACGTGATAAATCACACAACCCAGTCCAAGGATTTTATGTGGTGCCTAATTTTTTGCAGAAAAAAAAATAAATTACACTCGAAGACATCAGGTGAATTCAAAAAACTTTCAATGTTTTACAGCGTATAATTTAACTAGACACAATGCACGTATGTCAGCTAAATCGGGATAAAAAAACAGTATTGTTTATTCGGGTTTTTTTCTCGGGTGATTTTGTCAATTTGTTACAGTTGAACCAGTCAACCTTGACGAAAGTTTCTAAGGTTGAACTTAGGAAAAGTTTGATTTGAACAAAAAAGTCTAGTTTTTTTTCCAAAGCTAATGTGACACCATTTTTTTTGCAAACTGTTGGCCTAACATTTTCTAAATTGTGCCCTTAATCAAAATTGCTGTGTTAAACAAGAGATTTTTTGAATTTGATCAAATAGTTTCTCTTAAACTTTTTAATCTGATAAACGGGAACTCAGCCCATCCAAACTTAAGACCTAATGGCGCAAGCATTGGACCCAATGTTTGCAAATTGAATTTTTGTTCAAAACTTGCATCTCAATCACTTTGTTACGGTTCCAACAAGCTCATTGTCAATTTGTAACTGTCTGTTCTCAAAACGAGGCAGTTTTTTCAAAAAAGATAATCAAATAAATTCCGAATGTTCAAAGATATTTCAAGTGATAAAATTTAGCAAAATTCGATTGTAAAACTTTAAGAAATTTTGTCAATCGTTTTTTCTTGGTCTCTTTGACTTCACCGCCACAATTATATGCTGGGTTTGTTTTGATCATTTGCCTCACCGAGAAAATCCTACATTTTTCCAATATAAACTTAAGCAGCCGAAAAAAGTTGATTAGACATCATTATAGTTTTTGCCCGACAACTGAAAATGGGAAAGACTATTTCTCCGGCGTACGTTTTTACAGTTTTGTTGGATTTTATATATCATTTCTTCAGAACAAAAAAAAAAACAATTCTCTATTTTTTTTTCGAGGATAATTGATGTTAAATATATTTTATTTAGATTGCAATCAAAAGTATCTCAATTTGAGTACATAATCAAGTAAAAACTCAAAAAGTGAGTTTTTTTTTTCATCTTGTGGTCAGAACCGTGAGGCAAAAATACGTAGTAGGCGACAATTCGTAACAGTAGGTTAAGCGGGGAGCACTAATTCACTCGCAGTGTTCCTTTTGTTTCTGATGGAAGCGCAGCCGATCATCGTTACGAATTGTCGCTTGCTACGAATTGTTACCTGATACGAGTTTCGCCCTACCAGTCGGAAGTTTTGCACAGCAACTGGTTTTTATGCTTAAGTTTGATTTGTTATAGTGAGTTTTGTATGGTTCTCCGAAAATTGGACAACTTTTGATGCGAGTGTTTACTGTCTAATGTCAGCCCCGTTTGAGAAAAGCGCTCATGAGTTTAATGTTTAAAAAAGATAAGCAGTGTTTCTGTCCACTCAATGAGTCTGATTTTCAACCTGGAATGATTTCATTTGCCTCGTACGCGTTAGTCAAACGCAAACAGTCTCATTTTGTTTATTACATAACGCGTGGTGGTTGAAACAAAAAATTTTAAGCGAACTCGTTATAGTTTTTTCGTTAGGGCGACCAATCGTAGCAGGCGACAATTCGTAACAAGCGACAGTTCGTAACAAGCATTGGCAAGTAGAATACGCTTGCTCCGCTTCGCTTACATCCGGCAGGAGAGAAATGTTGCGCATAAAGTAGTGTTTGCCGCTTAAATTATATTAACGAAAATCTCCTGTCATGAAAAGTCGCCTGTTACGAAATGATGCCTGTTGCGAATTGTCACCTGTTACGATTTGTCGCTTGTTATGAATTTTCGCCTGTTGCGAATTGTCACCTGTTACGATTTGTCGCCTGTTATGAATTGTCGCCTGTTGCAAATTGTCACCTGTTACGATTTGTCGCCTGTTTTGAATTGTCGCCTGTTGCAAATTGTTACCTGTTACGAAATGACGCCTGTTGCGAATTGTCACCTGTTACGATTTGTCGCCTGTTATGAATTGTCGCCTGTTATGAATTGTCGCCTGTTGCAAATTGTCACCTGTTACGATTTGTCGCCTGTTTTGAATTGTCGCCTGTTGCAAATTGTCACCTGTTACGAAATGACGCTTGTTGCGAATTGTCACCTGTTACGATTTGTCGCCTGTTATGAATTGTCGCCTGTTGCGAATTGTCACCTGTTACGATTTGTCGCCTAGTATGAATTGTCGCCTGTTGCAAATTGTCACCTGTTACGAAATGACGCCTGTTGCGAATCGTCACCTGTTGCGATTTGTCGCCTGTTATGAATTGTCGCCTGTTGCGAATTGTCACCTGTTACGATTTGTCGCCTGTTACGAATTGTCGCCTGTTGAGAATTGTCACCTGTTACGATTTGTCGCCTGTTATGAATTGTCGCCTGTTGCAAATTGTCACCTGTAACGATTTGTCGCCTGTTATGAATTGTCGCCTGTTAAAAATTGTCGCCTGTAACTAATAGTCGCTTCACGAATTTTTTCAACTGAATGTTTTTATTCGACTATTGATGGCATTCGAAATACTCAAGACTGTGCATTTTACGACCAATTTTATTTCTTCCTAGCCGTTAATAAAAACCGGTAAAAAGCGCTATAGCTATCTCAACTTGACTGAAATGGGTGCAATTTCAGCCCCATAACTTTTTCTTGAAAAAAATATAAAAACTGTATTATCTTTTCTTTTCTCTTTAAATGTTTTTCTCCAACGTCTAGCTCAACATTTTGATCTTTTATACTTTTTGAAAGCTCTGTCTAAAATTTAGATTGCAATCAAAAATATCTAAATTTGAGTACATAATCAAGTAAAAACTCAAAAAGTGAGTTTTTTTTTTCATCTTGTGGTCAGAACCGTGAGGCAAAAGTACGTAGTAGGCGACAATTCGTAATAGGCGACAATTCGTAACAGTAGGTTAAGCGGGGAGCACTAATTCACTCGCAGTGTTGCTTTTGTTTCTGATGGAAGCGCAGCCGATCATTGTTACGAATTGTCGCTTGCTACGAATTGTTACCTGATATGAGTTGTCGCCTGTTATGAATTGTCGCCTGTTATGAATTGTCGCCTGTTGCAAATTGTCACCTGTTACGATTTGTCGCCTGTTTTGAATTGTCGCCTGTTGCAAATTGTCACCTGTTACGAAATGACGCTTGTTGCGAATTGTCACCTGTTACGATTTGTCGCCTGTTATGAATTGTCGCCTGTTGCGAATTGTCACCTGTTACGATTTGTCGCCTGTTATGAATTGTCGCCTGTTGCGAATTGTCACCTGTTACGATTTGTCGCCTAGTATGAATTGTCGCCTGTTGCAAATTGTCACCTGTTACGAAATGACGCCTGTTGCGAATTGTCACCTGTTGCGATTTGTCGCCTGTTATGAATTGTCGCCTGTTGCGAATTGTCACCTGTTACGATTTGTCGCCTGTTACGAATTGTCGCCTGTTGCGAATTGTCACCTGTTACGATTTGTCGCCTGTTATGAATTGTCGCCTGTTGCAAATTGTCACCTGTAACGATTTGTCGCCTGTTATGAATTGTCGCCTGTTAAAAATTGTCGCCTGTAACTAATAGTCGCTTCACGAATTTTTTCAACTGAATGTTTTTATTCGACTATTGGTGGCATTCGAAATACTCAAGACTGTGCATTTTACGACCAATTTTATTTCTTCCTAGCCGTTAATAAAAACCGGTAAAAAGCGCTATAGCTATCTCAACTTGACTGAAATGGGTGCAATTTCAGCCCCATAACTTTTTCTTGAAAAAAATATAAAAACTGTATTATCTTTTCTTTTCTCTTTAAATGTTTTTCTCCAACGTCTAGCTCAACATTTTGATCTTTTATACTTTATGAAAGCTCTGTCTAAAATTTAGATTGCAATCAAAAATATCTAAATTTGAGTACATAATCAAGTAAAAACTCAAAAAGTGAGTTTTTTTTTCATCTTGTGGTCAGAACCGTGAGGCAAAAATACGTAGTGGGCGACAATTCGTAATAGGCGAAAATTCGTAACAGTAGGTTAAGCGGGGAGCACTAATTCACTCGCAGTGTTGCTTTTGTTTCTGATGGAAGCGCAGCCGATCATTGTTACGAATTGTCGCTTGCTACGAATTGTTACCTGATATGAGTTGTCGCCCTACCAGTCGGAAGTTTTGCACAGCAACTGGTTTTTATGCTTAAGTTTGATTTGTTATAGTGAGTTTTGTATGGTTCTCCGAAAATTGGACAACTTTTCATGCGAGTGTTTACTGTCTAATGTCAGCCCCGTTTGAGAGAAGCGCTCATGAGTTTAATGTTTAAAAAAGATAAGCAGTGTTTTTGTCCACTCAACGAGTCTGATTTTCAACCTGGAGTGATTTCATTTGCCTTGTACGCGTTAGTCAAACGCAAACAGTCTCATTTTGTTTATTACATAACGCGTGGTGGTTGAAACAAAAAAATTTTAAGCGAACTCGTTATAGTTTTTTCGTTAGGGCGACCAATCGTAACAGGCGACAATTCGTAACAACCGGTAAAAAGCGCTATAGCTATCTCAACTTGACTAAAATGGGTGCAATTTCAGCCCCCATAACTTTTTCTTGAAAAAAAGATAAAAACTGTATTATCTTTTCTTTTCTTTTTAAATGTTTTTCTCCAACGTCTAGCTCAACATTTTGATCTTTTATACTTTTTGAAAGCTCTGTCTAAAATTTCTAGCTAAAGAATGAGAAAAAACACCCCGAGATAAATCATAGACAAAAGAATCGAGAAAACTCGGATAGACAATTAAGTTCACCTTTCCAATGCCTCGTGCATGCTAATAGTTTGAAAAACAATTTCTAGCCAATTTTTTTGAGCTGACTCGACTGACCTCTTAAACTTGAATGCGCTGTATCAGAACCAATTTGACTGAATTTTCTTTCAGTAAAAAAACATTTGACTGTCACAAAATTGACAAAAACGTTTGAAAGAAATCATCACCAACTTAGGTTTTTTTGTTTTTGATTTTGAAGTTTTTTAGGACACAAGTCAGGCATAATTAAAACAATATTTTGAGCTTTGCGGAATAAAGCAAGTACCCAAAATTTGTACTTGAGTTAATTCCATAAATATGAAGTTTCTCTTGATTTAACCACATTTCCCTGATTGAGCAAAAATTCTAATCAAACAATTTCCATATTTGAAAACACTTCTTGTCATACATATTCATACGTCGGGAAAACTATATGACATGACATCTCTTTTAGGAAAACTCCACAAACAAAAGCATGAAGATGATGAGCATTATTTATATAAATCAAAAAATTTTACTAGTTTTTTATTTTGGCCAAATAGTTTTGTGGTTTTTCCGAAAACTTCATAATCAAGAATTATCTATCATAAGAGAACCTATTGATCGAGAGGAAGAAAACTGATGAAGAAAACAATGATCGGCTATTGTATATTTTTTTGTATGATAGAATTTTCTTTTATAGCCTGAAAATTTTTAGACAAAAATATTACTAGTCAAAAAATTGTGGCCTAATTTTTTTACAGATTAACTTTTTTTTACTATACAAAAGCAAACAACAAATGTTTTGGATTTGCACAGAAAATTGTTATCACTCTTAACTTATTTGCATGAGAAATTCAGCCTGGATCAGACAAAAATTGGGATGCATTTCTTGTCGAAAACTGATTTCTGAATCTGAGCAAAAAATTGAGATTGCGACTAAAAATCAAAAAAAGTCCCTCGAAAAGAAACGGTTTGTTGTTTTGGATATATTTTTTGCGGCAGCGTAAAATTGCTTATCATACATTTTTGTTGTGAAGAAAATGTTATTATAAGCGTCTTTCTACGTACATACCTGCTTATGGAATTGTAGGATTAGTATTTTTCGTTTATGCAGGTCAACCCGGTTTAGTTATACAAAAAAAAAGATATTTAATTTGCTGATTGACAATTTTGTTAGTTATAAAATAATTACTTAATCATTTTTCGGTTCATTCTATAGGCTCAATGTTTTGTTCGAAACTATTTACTTGAACTTTCTGGAAAAAAAATTCATTTTAAGATGTCTCTACTGAAAGTTGCTTTTTTTTCATTTTTTTTAATTACTCTTGTTTATTGCAATTATTCGGTCAAAACCTTACAATCGGAACGGAAAAAAGTGAAGCTTCAATGTATATTCACTTTTGGAGCACCACTGTGAAAATAAATATTTGCAACGAATGCTTGAAAAACTACATTTTTTAAACTGATTTTTTGGAATTTAGACTGGTGTAAATCTGTAAGTTCAATGGTCGTTGATACGTCTGTATCGGGGAAAAAACACCACTCTGCTTGATGGAATTTTGTTTCCTCCCTTTTTCGTCGCCTCGCTGCGTTTGAACACACTCTTCAGATCGTTTAATGGAGACGAAGTTTTGGAGCTTGGCTGCATTTTGATGTACTCTAAGGTGTATTTTGTCCAAACTGGGTTTTCTTGGGTTTCGCCTGAGAGTTCATTTAGGCCAGAATCTGTATGACTGACATGAGCTAAAACAAAAAACTATGATCTACCCGATAACTGGTACTAGCTGTCAAACTTGGCTTTCAAAAATTGTTTCGACACCTCTTGAGCGAAAAATACTTAGGCACAGGCTAAACTAAAATTTGAAAAGACTACCACTCTGCTCAGCAAATTGTTTTTTAGTTAGATGATGCAATCTGCAATAAAATCGCTAATATCTATTTCAAGTAGATCATTTAATGAGAAAATTAGATGTCGCTTCATGTTCAATTTTCCAAATTTTTCCATCTCTTCAAAGTGATTAATACCTAATTCTTGATGTTTGATCTCAGTCTGTATTCAAAAAACCTTTCTTTTTTCGTTAGTTTTGCCGCAGTTAACGTGTATGGATCGTACTGGGCTTCTTGCAAGCATGGGGCCAGAATATATTGCCAAAATAGAACTTTTTCCCCGAACTTCAAAAATGCTTCAAGACCAATGATTCCACTTATGCATAAATTTAAAGGAAGTATTTAAGATATTTAAAAGAAACTTAAACTCTATAATGTCAATGGTTTCAACCTGCACTAAAAAGAAAATCTGCACCAATTTTTTGTTAGTTATGATATAATGTAACGTTATAAAATTCTGACAATTTAACGGAAGCATTTAGTGCTTATTTAAATAATCCGGACCCCGCAAACAAGATTGAGCAAAAAAGTTTTAGCAAACTTTTTGCGCAAATTTTCGGAAACTCATTTTAAAAAAATTTTGTGGAAAATAACCCAAAAGTTTTTGCGGAAGTTTTGATTGATTAAACAAGCTAAACATGATCAATTTTGGGGCTAAAAACGCTCCTATCTGGTAAAAAAGAAAAATTTGATATAAAAAAGCTAATAATACAAATTCCATAAATGGAAATTGCATAATTAGCATTTTTCAAATAGTTTTAAGAAAAACACGCCCTGAACAATGAAATAAAAAGCTGGAAAACTCGTTACTCGTTATTTGGATTACAGCAAGTTGATAATTTTCGCGTAGGCAAAACTTAGGATTTACATAACTGTCGTTGATGTTTGTTTGTTTGTTTCTAACTTATGTGTGAATTTTATTTTATAAAGAAATTTTTTATATGTTGATGTCAGATAGGATTGGAAGACAAGAATCCAATAGTATTTTTGCTCGAATAGCCGGATAATTGCCAGTTTTGGTGGACAGTTTCTGGTTTTTGGAATACTCAGCAAACAGGTTTTTTTTCAGCTTAAGTTTTTCACCTCAGGCAGTACCGCTTGGTATGGATTCCTCATAGGAAAAGAAAAAGAACTGATAAGATTGGATTTAAAGTAGTTTCTGCCTCATTTTGCTGGATTTCCAATTGTTAAAGAATGATTGTCATGAAATTTTCATATTTAAAAAAGTTATAATGTCTTAAATCCCATAAATAAATAAATGCTAGTCATAGACTCATATAGACCTTTCATGCAATTTTCTGTACATATAGAATTGCATGGAAGGTACAAGACTAGCGTTTTTTCATAATTAGGAATTGTATGACTAGAATTTTTGTTCAACACTTCGACTCTACGCACTTTTTTACCATGTCTCTTGTTAAATTGTCTCAAGTTTATCTAAAATTTTCTCTGAGATCGCAAAAATCGGCAACTTTTTATCGATTTTGAAGTACTGTAACAGTATTGCGACACCTGATCTTGATCGGTTCTCTATGACACTACTCTATTTTTCCTGAAGTTCAACTGAACAGAACTGGTGTGCTTTGAAAGAACTATCCGGGTTAGTTGTTGTTGTCCCGTCATCCTTGTAATGAAATCATGATCATTTTATTCAAAGTATCTGGGCGGCCATGTAGTAATGATTGGATACGTCTCAGAAGTTAACTTAAAGACATGAAAATCAGTTTTCCGTGCTGTTAATTTTTAGTTATTCTAAGATAGTTTTTTAAAGGATGAATTTTGTGGACATGTCGTAATCACAATTAATGAACAAAGCTATTGTTTTTTAAGGTTTTCTCCAGTCGTAGTGCTTAATGAACGTAGGATAAATGTTTATTAGCAATTTTGGTAGATTTCAACAAAACCATTGTTTTCAAATATTCGTCCAAAAGCAAATCTCTTCTCTAGCAACAGCTGCAAGATTGTTCAACGTACCAATTTTGTTGAGTTTATTTTGAAACGAGTATGAATTTTGTATGACGTAATATTTTTCCAAATTTTTCTTCTAAAACTTTAAGGAACGGTTGCCCCAAAAATGGATAGCTTTATATGGTACCAAAAGAGGGACCCTTTGGGCTGTCAGGGTGTCGAATCCATGAGGGGGAGAAGAAAGCATACGCCCCAACCCCTGCCCCCACAAACGACCCCGCCGCCGCCTTTGATAAAACTTACAAACGACTGCCCCCACAAACGACCCCGCCGCCTTTGGGCAAAAATTTTAAAAGCCCTTCATACGCATAAAATTCAGGAATGTATGAAATTTAAATTCACACCTGCTCCGCTCCTATAATGAACAAAAATTATATATTTTGAAGTTTTTCTCCAGTCATAAAGCTTGATGAACTGATCATAAAGTGATTATCAGGCAATTCCGGTAGAATTAAATTTTTGTTCCAAAGTGGTAATTTTTTCTACCAAAAGCTGCAAGATCATTCAAAGTACTAAAAATTTTAATGAAACTTTTTTGAAAATAGTATGGGAATTGTTTGACGTGTTATTTTTCCAAGCTTTTTTGCATTGATAAGCATTTTAACGTCTAAACACTCCAATAAATAATTATTTTTTCTTTTTAACATTGTTGGAACTTCCAAAAAAAAACGAATTAAATTATACCAATAAAACTAAATAGCTTGACTCAAATCAGTTTGAAACAAAAATTCAGCCGGGTTTTGCCTCTTGAGATCAAAAACGAAATTCCGAGGTAAAGACGAAAGCAAAAATTAGTTAGTAGTTTCTTAAAATTTGATCAGTTTTCGGTAGAGAAGACATATCGAGGGACTGATTGCGAGGCTGAAAAGTAGCTACGTACAACTCTTTTAAGTTATGTTTGACTTTCTTGCATATTAGCATCACTTTAAATAGTTTAACAACTCCCATATTTCTAGTAAAGAGTTAATAAAATCTACCATTATAGCGAGCTAAAACGTTGATAAAGCATAAAAAATGCGATCAATATCTTTTTTCATGGTAGCACGGCCTCAAACATAAAAACGGAAAAAATATAAACAACCAATCATCAAACCAACTTTTTCATCAAAAGAACAAATTACTACTAACGTCCCATTTCTTTATTAAATAAATCAAAAAACCCATTTTTAAAAAGTATATAATGGGTTTATGCTTGTAAATTGTCTTTATTCCCAGCAACTCCGAGCATTATCGTATTTTATAAAAATTTAATTAGAAAAATTGCTTAGCTGCTCTGAGAGTCATCTAGAAAATTGCGACAACTTCAATAGAAAACTTGGATTTTTTTCTTACTTTCAAAATGAAATAGCTTTTTTATGCGTCACATGATGTGACGCTCTAAATAAAAAAAACCGAATTTGACTAAATTAGACAGCATCGAATATTGAAGTTGTCGTGAAAATATCAATGATCAAAAACAACCTCATAAATGAAAACTGAAAGAAATTTTTTGAAGACAACTTCATTGAAGTTCTCTTTAAAAATGAATCATAAAACAAAGAATAAAAAAATGCGTTCAAAAAACTTTTCAGCTTTTTCATAACTTTTGAGCATTTTGTTTTGTCAAGAAAGCGCTTATTGAAGTTTCAAAAACGACTTGTTTTCCAGGTAGAAAAAAACCTTCTCTCAACACCTTTTTGATTGCGTACTTGCACGAAATTAGCCTTCAACGGACAGTTTTTCGATCTGGTTTGTCTCAAAGCTTAGAATTGTTTGCAATTTGTTATTTTTTAGGGTAACAATGCCGGAATTGAAATTACTTGAACTGAATTCTTAAATTAGGTCTGTCAAAAACTAATTAAAACAAGTTCAAGAAAAGCCTAATTTGAGAATTAGGTTCAGTTAGCTTTTTGTATTGTTTTCTTACACCTACATTGATTCAGCTTTATTTTTTGCTTTTACGTAAGCAAAGTTAAAACAGAGTTTCAAACCATCGGCCCAAAAAAACTCAAGAAAAATTAACCCCTAAATTATGAAAAAGTTCAGGCTGAAAAATTTAGTTTACCAAAGATATGGCCAGTATTTCTCCGTAATGTCAAAAAACTACGGTGATTGTAAAGATGGTTTCGTGTGCACATGGGTTCAAGGAGGTTGAAAAATAGAAAAACTTTTTTATTAAATTGTTTGTGCTGTTTATTTTCCTGCTCTTTCAGATTCTACAAAAAAGATTGGAGGTGTAATTTGGCTGATTTGTGATGACAATTTTTCTCTAATGTGAAAACCAATTGTAGAAGAGACTTCGTTAGTTCTTACCTCAATTTGGCCGTGAGGCGACAATTTGTTCCAGGCGACAATTCGTAACAATATTTTAAGCTGCAAACTTGAATTTATACGCACTGCTCCTCTCGTGCCGGATGTAAGCGCAGCGGAGCGAAGCGGAGCAAGCGTATTCTACTTGCCAATGCCTTGTTACGAATTTTCGCCTGTTAACAATTGTCGCCTGTTAAAAAGTTTACCCTATCAGTTTGGCAATATGCAAAAGTGCATCATACTTCAAGCCAGCTGTGTTAACGTTCTCTTGTTTTCTATAATATAATTGATTGATTTAAGCAAAAAACGAAAGCTGCATAAAAACAACAAAAAAACTTAATTATATCTTTTCAGCAATTTTTTTTGGCTTCTTAGAGAACAACTTATTGAAAAGTGAAAGCGCTCATTTCAAATCAAAAACTCAAATAAAAGCAACAGAAACAAAAAAAAGTAAAACAAGTAACAAAAAAACATTAATCAAAGCCCAGAAAAAATTGCTAACGGTTTTTCAATGCAAACGTATTTTAATGTAGAAAAAAAACATCATTTTTGATTAGGTTGACTAAGTTCATTTCCTGAGTTTTCCATATAAAACTTTATAAATCCTTTTCGTGCTCAGAACTTCGGAATCGCAGATGGATTTTTGAAGTCAAATTCACTTTTCAATAAATAGGGTCGGTTGGTTAAAAAAATTTGGCTATAAATAGTGCGAAAGGAAGTCATGAAATGAGCGGAATGTAGTTGTAATTTGCGATTAGCCGAACTTTCATGGATAATAATCGATTCAATTGCATGTTTGTTGCCTGTCTCCCTAAAATTCGAAAACACTCGATTATGGATTAGAAATGGATTATATTGTCAATATTTTCCAAAGCAATTTATCTATTCTTAATCTTTTCTCATAAGTTTTCATTTATAATTGATTCTAATTAACTTTTTTCGAAAATGCTTATCGAAAGAAGCAAAAATGCAATTTAATCAATTATAATGGAAAATAATCAAACTTTTAAATCTGTGTTTTCTTTCATTCATTACTAAAAATGCTAAACTTAAGATGAGTTTTTGTACTCTCGCTAATGTTCAATTTTTTCTCAACTTCAATCGCATGCAGTTTTGTCATTCTCCCGAAATCAACCTTCAGTCTTTCTAGTATGCCCCCTCCCACCAAAACCCCCAAGTCTACCCCTCCTCCCATTGTTTTAACCTCTTCTTTCGCGTTTAAATCCCCACCCTTACCTTTCCCCCCACTCGAATTGGTAGTTTTGGGGTGTGCGTTACGCGTGGAATGGGGGTTAAACGCATCGGGGATTTAAACGCGATAGAGGAGGATTAAATAAGGAGGAGGAGGGATAGACTTGGGTGTTCTGAGGGAATTAGGAAGACCGGGGGGCTGCGTACCGTGGTGCGGTGGGGGAACTGCATAGCGGTGGTGGCGGGTAGGGGGTGGCTTTGGGACGTGGAGTTGGGGTACTGAGTATTGGAAAATGAGATGAACATGTACAAAAAACAATCAATTATATTGAAAACAAAATTCGATTATAATGGACTATAATAGATTTTAATGGATTTTTATGTTTTGAAAATAATCGATTATAATGGATTAAACATCCATTACATTGTCTAAATTTTCGATTACAAAAACAAGATTTTAGCCAACAAAATACATTATAATAGATTTTTGTCCAAGAAACTTATGTGTGGGTAGAGCTTGGAGATGTAAGCCAAAATTTCAAAAAGACGAAAAATGGACAAAAAGCTACCAGTTGAGGTGCGGTGACTGAGTGGTTACGTCTCGGCCTCTCTATTGAGAGGTCGGATGTTCGAGGCACACCATCATCCGTGCTCCAACCAAAAACCTAGAGCCGGGTTGGCTTAGGAGGCAAAAAATGAATTGTTTGGGGCTCACCTGAATACATAGCACTGACAGTTGGGCCCTGACAAGCAAGGAAAAGGAGGCACAGGAGAGCCAAGAAGCAAAAGGAGGGCAAAAGTTGTAGTCTGCTGTAGTTCACGCTGCCACTTCCCATGGTGTTATGCGTATGAGCAGGGCACCTTCTAGAATCGAATTGGATATAGGATAAATTATGTAAATAAGAGGAAAAAATCAATCTAAAAATATACTCTTTCAACTGTCATTTTGACGCAGCCTCAAGTAATATTTTATGACCAGATGTGTTTTCAGGATACCAAATAGCATTTTTAAGTTTTCAAGGCATAGAAAAGTTTCTGAATGTCAATTTGGACTACAAAAAATCATTTTTACCCTAAAGTTTATCTCTGGCTTGGTTTAATGAGGCTTTTTTGACCAAAATAAATATATTGACCGCTTTGGTACCTCGAGTAGGAAACAATAACTTTTTTGAGTCAACTTCTTGCTGCACTATTTCGGTCACATTTTAATTTTTAAAATTGAATTGAATTGAAAAATTACTTTAGCTCACTAGCCAAGTTTTTAAATTCAGCAAGAAAGCGGATTTGCTTTTTTATGTCTCAAATAATAAAAAAACAAATGTGAAATATATCGATTTCTTTTTGTCTCCAAGATTCTTACCTTTTTAAAAAATATATAATACAATTAATTATAAATGCTTTTTCAACAATCTCTTTTAAAAAAATCAGACCTTTGAAAATTACCCCTGAAAAATTTGAATTGTGACGTTATTCAATCAAAATAGATTTCAAGTTGAAATCGGTATTCTCTCGAGTATTTGCTCTAAAAATGCAAAACTCGACTACAATGTCAAGCTTATAATATATGCTGAGCTTATTGTTCATTAAAATTATTTTAAAAGAATATCAAATTGATATTTAAAATCCATTTTGTTCACGTTGATTTCCTCTTCACCACGTGACGAAATTCTTTCAAGAATCGATTTTTCTTCAAACTGAACTTCAAAGACGAAAGCATTAAAAGGCGTTGAAATGTCTTGGTATATCATTTGTCATATTGATACATCATGATACGCACATATTTCAGTAAGTCGAGTTGAGACTAAGTAGCAAAAAGAATAATTTGGCTTGTTTATTTCTGTTAAAAATGCTCTTCAATTACAAAACAGAAAACGATTTTTTTTTGAAACTTACAGAACGAAAAAACATCGAAGCCTTTTCATGAAATTTTTTATTCATAATCAATTTATTGTCCTTTCGCCCTCAAAACAAAAACCAAGTAAGATGTTTTTTGAGCAAGCTATACTTTCTTAGGTTTCAAAATACAAAAGGTGGCAAATCAATCTTCTGCCCTGAAATTTGAAGGAAAATGTGCAAAAATCAAGGTCTATGTAATCTTGAACAAAATGTTTGTAAGAGTCTTGCAATATTCCACATTTCAAAAATTTCAGGAATCCAGAGTAAATGAATCGGGTCTTTCCCATAAAAAACGTCTAGCCTAGTAACAAAAAATAATCTCCAAACTGTGATTTTATTTTTTCGGGGGTCTATATTTACTGTGACGTGGCTATAACGGAAAAACCCTATAAAATTTCGTGTCATTTGCAATTTGCACTGAAAAGTCAGTGCCCAGGTCTGTCCACACAATGAAAGGCTACCCAAATTCAATCACATGTCAAAAGTTTCTTAGTCTAGGTAAGGTTTTTGGGTAATTACAAAGTATGAAAGTACGATATTTGTTCGCTGCAGTCTGGAAATTAGTACTTTTCTCAATACAATCACAAACATTTCTTTACTTCATTCGGAAGGCGGAATAAAAATGTGCCATGATAAAACCTGTTCTGCAAGTTTTTAATCAGGGCGTAAACAAAGCTCGTATCAGGGCGAAACCTTGAATGTTCCGACTGCCTTTTAAGGTTTTATGGAGCAGTAATGACATTAAAAAAATAAATGTAATAAGGTAAAATGAAGTTTTTTCTAAAATTTGAAACTTTTAAAGAAAATGATCCCCCACACGCCATACAAAGTACAAAAGGATAGATTTCGCTCCTTGTAACAAATCAATTATGGCAAATAAGCTTCTTTCAACCAAATTGGAACTATTTTAAGACGGATTAGATCTCGGCTTACGCGTTAATAGCGCAAAATATATCGCGCGTTAATCGTCACAAATTTGTCAAAATGGCAATCTTTAAATCCCCATAACTTCACAATAAATGATCACAAGTGAAATATCTTTATATCTTTTGGAACCTGATCTAAACTATATTTTATGATTGGATAAATTAAATGTTTTACCAATGTAAAGTATTTAATATTAACCAATCATGATCCATCTAACTAACAACCCACTTATTTGTAAGTGCTGAAGTTACTTGTAATTTCAGCACCAGAGAGATTTGAATTTAACTTAGAAATTAGTTGGACTCTCCCGAGTACTTCAGCAGCCGCAATAAACCAGTATACCCTAGATCTATTGAGCCTAGCAGAGACTAGTTAAACAACCTGAGACTAGATAGTATAAGAGTAAGATTAGGATCGGTATTAGACTAAGAAGTTGCACGAATCTATCCGGCCGAAAATAAGATAGCGTGACGAGCAGACGGTGTACCCTATCCGAAATTACTCTATGAGTTACACACTCCAGTCCTAACTCATCTGGTGCGACCATAAGTCTCGAACAAGACCTTACTAGATTAGAATTAACCAAAATAGATTAGAAATTAGACAAAAACATTTACAAAATGTTATACGACAATAATTTAATTGAAATGTCTCTCCGACTCAATAGATCAGAGCCAATATTCCGAACCATAACAGAACTACCCGGAATTGGAAGAAGACATCGAACCAAAGACGACATACGACAAAGTAGAAACTTGCCGTATAGTTATATGATAGTTCGGCAAAAGCCAGAACAAACTTTTATATTTCGAATATTACTTGCAATGAATTTAGATTTCCATTCGCAAACATAAAACCTTGAAGTTACTCTTCAAAATCATTTCAGGCGCTAAACAAAATTATTATTATACAATAACGATTGATAAAAAGATCTAAGATCGTTTTCCTAAAACTCTGCAGTATTATACAAAACAAGTTTGAAAAATATTTTATTGGAAAATGAAAATAAAAATTAGTAGCATGACAATAAATGGTTAGTAATCATAAATCATCCTGTTGTTCCAGCTTCATCACCTAAAACATAACAGCAATCATAAACCCACTAATATCATCAAAATACTAAATCTTTCCTTTACACAAATTTAAAACTTTATTAAAACTTAAAGTCACTTAATTAAAATCAGATCATCAAGGCTTATCCTTGGATCTTAAATCATTTTCTACTTAATTAAATTTCAAACTTGATCATCAAGGCTTATCCTTGGATCAAACAGAACAACTTTGTTCTCCCCCACCCACTTAATTAGTGTCTAACGACCTCAAACGTCGATTCACTATCCAACCCTTTCTCAAAACCCAGGACTAATAGAAATTTTTAAACAAAACTAATCATTCGAATTAGGATAAACAGTGAAGAACTTCGGTTATTCATCCTTCACTTGACCCCCCCTCTTACCACACCCAGGATAAATCTTAGACTTAGTAGGTTTAAAATAGTATCTAACGAAATACTCGCGTTCTAATTATACCTGAACCTTGTGGATCGATTTACTATTCTCCAACCCTTGAACACAATCACTACCCCTAAGTAAGATTAAGTAAGTTAACACCTTAGCTTATACTAGTCACGAGAAAGTAAAAATCATTCTTCGGAATTGATATACTTTTCTCTCCAACCCTGAACAAATAGACCCAGGTTAAGCTAACCAAAAAATCGTAAGGACTAACAGTTTAAGTAATTAGAATTCACTTAACAACTTTTTGCATCCGTCATCCTAAACCTTATGTCATTTAAAAACCTAGGAAATAAACAAACAATCGTTTTACACAACTGTGAAATAGATAACAAAAAATACGACCTCGTAATCACACCTCATACACAAACAGTTGGATACATTCGCACAAAACGACAAACACTAAAGAGGAAAATAATAACTAAACAAAGACAAATAACACGAAAAAGATTTTCAAAAAATCGAAACGCATTTTCAGAATCAGAAACCAACAGTTTAGACGAACTTTACAAACTAAAAGAATCAATAGATAAAAATTGCCCACTTCACGATCAATTATATTTTTCTGACTCAGAAACAACATCAAATTCATCACAAAGAGGAAAAAGAAGAATAAAAAAACAGTACAAACACAAACCAGTACATTTATACAATTGGAATCAACCAATTCGACACATTAATAATTACATATTAACGGTCATCGAACGGAAAAATGAGTTCAACGCACACCCCAGGTGACGAAACTCCAGATGATGATGAAATCTTTCCTTTTATAGTAGATGCAGATACTGATAGAGGACAACACATATTTTGTCAAAATTTACTCGTAAATTTATTTGAACCCGGAATCAGTCCATGTAAAACAGAGTTCCCCGATGTAAAAATCAAAAGACAAATCATAGATCACTATCTAAAAGATATATGCAACATAACACAACAGTATGGAATCTACTCTATAGAATTCACTTCCCCAAACCATAATAATAGAACATATACTATTCAAACAGACGATCTTGACTTAGAATTTTCAAAAGTTTTTTCAGAATATATAAAAAGCATCCAATACCATAACTCACAAAGAGCAAACTCCATTTTCACCAATGAAGTTTTCGCAATAATATATAGTTATATTTCGATATTAGAAAATGAACTCCCATTGACAAATGTCTCACCGACAGAAACATCTAAACATTTAAGAGTACGACATGAAATCACACTACTCTCTAGTTATTTAAATATCATTAAAGAAAATTTCACGAAACACGACGTTTCACAACATACCAAACACGATTTACAAAAAATTTTGGCATGGTTCATAATAGATTATTTCACACACAATATTGATTTAATTGCACAAGCAAGAAAAAATTTTAGACCCCAAAATTCGAACGATGATACCGCTATCACAGAACAATCAGATTATGTTTGGGACCCCGAATGGTCTCATCCCGCATTTATAGACTTTCCACAATCAATCTCAAGTCAAGCAATAGGTACAATATCTTACATAAGAGATTATGTAAGAGTAATACCATTAATAATTGATGCGACACCATTAAATTATAATACATTTTTACCCGATACACAAAATAATAGCTTAAACTCCACAGTCATACACAACGAAAACCTCAATGGAACTAGGAATCTTACTCAACAAGATATACAGACACCATCACACTTCATAAGAGAAGAAATTGTACACACAACAACTACACAACAAAGTATTTCACCAATACGCCCGAATTTAACAACACCAAGAAATACAAACCCTTCACAAACACAGGTAACCTTACAATCAACCGTTAAACCTTCGGTTGCTCCAAAATATTCACATATGGATTACCAAACATATAGACCCATGACAATACCATCAAAAACACGCAAAACATTCACTAGAAACAACTTTGCAGAACATAATTATAATTATACACATCCGTCAAAAACAAATTATCAACCACAAAGAAATTTTAATCAATATACAAAACCTCGAAACTGGGATAACCCAACGGCCCAATATAATTCCAAAAATTTTCAACTAAATCCTCCACAGGATCGCAGTGAAAATTACCCATTTTTTCAACAAAATAAAAATAAAAAACAGACATCTTATCAAATGGATTATTTATCCTCAGATGATGATTTCTTACAACCAGATATATTTGCACCAAATACTCAAGAATATCGTAGACAAGGAATACAGAGAACACGTACAAATCATGGAAATTTTTCTCCACAACCAATAGATGCACAACATCAACAACCAATTCAACAACAAAATCTAATTAATACACAATCTTTTCAACCAATCCAACAACAAAATCCAATGACTGCACACTCGTATCAACCATCACAAATGCAAAATGAAATACCACTCCCATATTATCTCCAACAACATGAAATAACAAGAAACCAACTTTCAAATTTTTCTCAAATGCCAAATGCAGCTGAATCATTACAAATGACAATGAATCCATACCTAATGGGTGGATCATCAATAACATCAAACAAACCCTTAATGGTTTTCACAGGAACAGACCCTGAATACTCTGTAGAAGATTATTTAAATGCAGTAACAGCAAACCTGATTTTAAACATTGGACCTGAACCAATTAATACGCCATTACATCAAAATTGGATACATCGACGCACAGCGTTAATACAAACAACCTTAGATGGCGCAGCCCAAAAATGGTTTTCAGTACTACCTCTAGAAATAAAATCAAACTGGAAAAGATTTACACAAGAATTTTCAAAAATGTTTGACTCCGAAAGAAACAAACAACAACAAAGAGTTTTATGTAATGAAATTCGCAGATTACCAAACGAAACTATCAAACAGTTAGCAGTAAGAATCGAAACACTAGTTCGAAAAGCATATTCACTAAATACACACGACTATAAAAACACAAAGATGACAGAAATCTTAATGATGACCTTAACACCACAATTAAGGAAAATAGCAATAAAAAAGAGAGCATCCCATCCTTCTTCAATTCGAGAACCCGATTTAGATTTTAGAAAACTAGTAGACAAACTAGAACAAGCAGAAATCACGATGAAACTAGAAGAAACGGAAAATCTGAAATTACAATACGTTAACAGAATTGAAACAACTTCCACTAATATAAACAATATACAGGAATCAGATACAGACCTCGTCGAAAAAATCACTGAAATACTCAATATTTACGAAAAGAACCCAAACTTTAAAGGCAAACCATCTTTCAAAAAATGGTGTAATTATTGCCGACGATACGGACATAGTATTTCCGAATGTAAACAAAAACAGCAAGATAGTCAAAATAAACCTCAAAAATACAAAGAACCAAATAAATCATTCTATCAATATATGAAAAAAGATCAAAATCTACCGAACAAAACAGTCTACAGCAACAACAGTTCAGGAAAACCACTCCCGAACAATACAAATTATACAAGAAATCAATCACCATATAACTCAAGTTATAGAGGAAGATCACCAGAACGAAGAAACACGCAAAATTCATCACAAAATCACTATAATAGACCAAATAGTAGAAATAACTACTCCAGATCAAATTCAAATACACAACGATTTGTTTCTAGATCTAATTCCCAATCAAGAAATAATTACTATCCAAACAACCAATCACGAAATTCATCAAACAATAGGAATAGAAACTACTCCTATAATCGAAATAGAAGTTATTCAAACAACCGAAACCAGAATTACCCGAACAATCGATCAAGGAATAACTCATATAATAGATCGAATTATAACAGACCAAACAGCAATTATCAAAATAGATCGCGAAATAATTCACAAAACCGACATTCAAGTTATAATAACCGTTATAGAAATTATTCCCAATCACCACACCGGAATAATAATCACTATAATAACTCTAATAATCGTCATAGAAGCAGTACACCTAAACATCAAAGACAAATTAATCAAGTACAATCCAATCCAGAAACAACATCAGACCCCCCAGGTATTGATGACACAATAACTGATACGTTACAACTCAATCAAATAAATTGTACATCATCAGATTCAGAAAGTGATACAGAAAACACTCTTTCTATCAATATGATAAAAATCGAAAATGACTATGAATCTGTCATATATGAAGAACCTTTATCATCACACATATATGAAAATCAATCAGAATTTCTTCAAAATGATTACATTACACCCATAAATTCCACACCAACAGCGCAAGAAACAAATGCAAAAAATACTACAAAACAACCCAATCAAAATGTCAAAACAAAATGCTTGAATACAAACCATATCTACCAAAATATACAAAAAGAACAACCCAAAGAAAAAATCTGGACAATACCATTTCTCTTAGAAAGCCCAAGAAACAAAGACTTTCAACCACCAGATCTTGAAATAGATTTTTTAATTGATTCAGGAGCAGAATCAAACATAATAAACATTCCCACATGGAATGAAATAAAAACTTTACACCCAAAACTAACGCCTCTTGAAACTTCTAGTAAGCTAGCAACAGCACAAGGATCAACATTGATAAACTACGGAAAAATCCAATTATTTCTCCTCCCTACCAGAACAATGGAGCAAAGTAAAATTTTAAATAAGCCATTTAAACAAATATTCCATATCACTGATATTAAATATAATATCATTGGAATACCATTCATTTCGAAGTATATACCAACAATTAACATCCTAAATAGTAAAATATTAATCAAGGATAAATATACAAAAACAAAAGAAACATCCTTAACATTTTTTCAAAGATTAAATAAACAACCACCATTCTTTTCAAAATTCTACCCGATATTTAACCAACAAAGAAAACACCTGAAACCACTATCAGGAAATATCTATAATTTTTCAATCAAACAAGTTCACCAATATGATAAAGAACAAAACAAACAAAAATTTTATATGTCAGATTTTGAATTCAAACCTATTCATAAATTTTTCAAAATCACAATCTCTTCAATAAAATATTTGAAAAATTCGAATTCAGATATTATTTCCTTACATGTTTATAACAACACACCTTACCAAGTAACATTACCTTTAGGACTTTTAGGATATTGTGAAACCAACGCTACAATATCACCAATACACGAAAAAGCCTACCGCGTAAACAATATACTCCAATTACTGGATATTTGCCAATCTACAATTCTTAATGAAGAATTATCTATAAATAATATAATAAGTAACGAAAACAGAAATACGGATTATTTCACAAAAACTCCATATTTCAAACCTACATTCAACATAAGTAACTACACAGAGGATCAACAGAAATTTTTAACAATGTTTAATTTTCAACATTCACAAATAACACAAGACGAATTCGAAAAGTTAGCCAAACAGCTAATTAAATATTCATCAGTCTATGCAACATCAAAATTCGATGTTGGCAAAATCAGTTCATCACTACATCTCCCATTAAAACCAGACGCAGTTTTCAAAAAACAGAGAGCAAGCAAAGTACCAATTCACTTACATGATAAAGTAAACAGATTACTCGATATTTTAGAACAGTACAATATTATATCACCAGTTAATAAAGAAGAACAACCAAAAGGCAACACATTCGTCAACCCCGTTATCATTCTAGCTAAAGGAGAATCATTAAAAATCGTTCTCGACGCTAGATACCTCAATTCACTCATAGATGAATCAAAATGTAATTGGCCCATTGAACCAATACAGGTTATCTTAACAAAAATAAACGGCAAATACTTCACAACCGCCGACATGAATAGTGCATACAATCAAATGCCACTAGATGAACAATCACGACGTTTAACACAATTTGTTATCGGAAACCAACAATATGAATTTAACCGCTTATTCTATGGAATATCCATAGGACCAGCAGCATTTTCAGCTTTTATGAGCAAAATTTTTAGACCACTAATACTCAAGAAAAACGCAATCACCTATCTAGACGATGTTTTTATGCAATCACAAACAAAAGACGAAATGTTCAATGTTTTAGAAAAATATCACCAAATACTTCAGAACGAAAATCTGAAGGCAGCACCCGATAAATCACACTTCTTTTTGACAAGAGTTAAATTCTTAGGACATAATATAGAAAGAAAAACAATTACTCCACTGAAATCACGCATTGACGCTATTCAAAAACTTCAACCACCAACAAATAAAAAGAAAATCCAAGAATTCCTTGGAATGTTAAACTTTTTAAGTAAATATGTTTATAAAATGCAATTATATCTACGACCATTTTACAACATCCTTAGACAACAAAATAATTTTGAATGGAATACAGAACATCAAGCACGATTCGAAGAAATAAAGAAACTTTTAACTGAACAAATTTCAAACACAATTCCAGACCCTGATCAACCATTTTATGCAATGTGCGATGCTTCGAACTTTGGCATCGGCGCAGCACTATTGCAATCACATAATGGTACAAATAAAATGAACCTGATATCAGCAAATTCCCGATTATTCACTCAAGCAGAGCTACGACTCTCAACTCTAATGAGAGAATGTACAGCCATAATATATACACTGACAGAATATGAATTTCTGATACTTGGATCAAAACATCCAACAGTCTTATTCACAGACCACAAACCAATCATTTTTCTTTTTACACAAAAGTCTAATCCAAACCACCGAGTTTACAGATTTCAATTAATTCTAATGAAATTTCCAAACTTACATATAGTTTGGATTGCAGGAAAAAATCTTGCATTACCAGACACCTTAAGTCGAAATACACCACCTGAATTACTTACACGAAAAACAACAGTTGAAATACCCAAAAACATAAAATTCTACCTTGCAGAAAACGAAACATCACCCCGATTAGAATGCAATTATGCAGTAAAAACTGATATTGAACAGTCACAAATAAATAATTTACAACATTTCCCACTTTATTTAGATTGTCAAAATAATCATTATGAAGTTGACCTACTTGGAACATCAACTTTTAAACCAATTCCATATTCCCAATGGATAAAAAATAACACCCAACAAAAACGAACAAAACAACACCAAACTAAAAAAGACCATTTTCCACTAATAGAAAAAGAAAATTTAACTGATAAAATAAATTTATCAGGACCACCAACAACTGATTCGAAATACACAATAAATCAAGTTTTTGACCTTCATGACCCATTAGATACAATACCCTTATCTAAATTCGAAATTGAAAACATTTTTCTCCCTCCAACGGAAACAATTACAATTTCAACACTGAAAAAATATCAAAATCTTGACCCAATAATTCGACAACTAAAATCATGGCACAAATATAAAACTAAACCTGTCAAAGCAGATTCAACCATTCTAGGAAACAAAACACTCCTCCGTTACTTTCGTAAATTTAACAACACAACAATTAACGAAAATACAGACCTTTTAGAGTATAACCTGAATGAATCTACAGTTCCCTGTCTCCCTTTAAGTATGATTCTCATCGCTTTTAATATTTCACATACACAAAATATTAAAGGACACTCTGGATCAGAAAAAACATATTCAAATTTTATACAAAATTTTTACTTCCCAAATGCACCAATCTGGATAAAAGTACTATGCAATGATTGTATAGTATGTCAACTAAATAAACCTTACCCAAATCAAAAACAAATAGCACAAAAACAAGATTTTAAAGGACAAAGTTTGTACTTTAATCACCGTATCTCATTTGATACTAAAGGCCCAATTTCACCCTCATCAGAAGGAAACTCCTACATTATGGTAATTGTTGACGCATTCACACACTATGTAGCACTTAACCCAGTACCACATTGTAATGCTTACTACGCATATACAACACTTTATGAACACTGGATAGCAAAATTTGGACTACCAGAAATTTTAGTCACAGACAACGGTACAGAATTCATAAATAATGAAATAATAACACTATGTCATTTATACAACATTAAACACAAACCACGTACATCTCATGCACCTTGGACAAACGGCTTAGTCGAAGGTATGAACCGTTCACTACAAGAATATCTTAGATGTATCATCAACGGAAATGATACAAAATATACCGAATGGTCAGCAGATGTAAAATTATTTCCCTTAGCATATAACTCACAAATCACGACAACACTAGGAATGTCACCATACGAAATGGTTTTTAACCAAAAGCCACGCAAACCAATAATGTTTACAGCAAATTCCCATAAAAACGCACAAGGTTATTGTCAACCAAATAAAGACTCAATTTGCTACAACCTACCTTTACATACACACGATGAAGATCATTTTCATCACCCACAAATTCTTAAATTAGCCTCCGGTACACATACCGAATGGATTTTAAATAGAGATAAGAAACACAATGAAATTTACCAAAAAATAACGAAAAAGTTATTACAAAGACAAAACATAAATGAACAAATCAATTCACGTTTTACACCAGCTTCCGATTTAAAAATTGGAACATTTGTTCTTATACCTAATTTTAATACTCAAAAAGGAATTTCTAAAAAATTACAACCCCTCCGAAAAGGACCCTACCAAATAATTGCAAAACCCACTGATGTCACATATAAACTTACCGACCCCAATAAAAAAGAAATCGTTCAGCATAGAAGCAACCTATTACCTTACTACCCAAAAGAATACGCACTCCGCGAACTAACCCAATTATATTCCTTCACAGGATTAAAAATAGTTCAAAACGAACCACATCTGAAAAATACAGAACAAAATGATACCCCCACCGAAAATCAAAACACAAAACCAACAGCTACCAAAAACGCTACAAAAAATCTAGACCATAAAGAATCCCAAAAGCAAAGGAAAAATAGAAAAATGACAGAACAAATAATACCCCAAGAAGAAATAGACAAATCAGAACATAGAAAAACAACAAGACTCCGAAATCAACCACGTAAAAACTACAAAATGTTCATCCCCCAATCTAAAATATTAAAGAAAGTAGAATTTAAAAAGTAATTTTAAGACTTTATACTTCACAATCTTGAAACCTCCGTAACATTTTTCATTTCCATTTTTCAAAATAACATGCTCACAAGTACGCAATAATTCTAGTTCAAAATAGACCAATAGGATTCATCCAATCCGCCACTTTCTCTAACTCAAACTAAGATCAATTAGACGAATAATCTAAAACTCCAGGCACATCTCTAACTATAACTTTACAACCTCCAGGTCAAACATAAGCAAACCACTCCAACTTGACAACTAAAATAAATATCACCATAATACCGTACCCCTCCCTTATCTAATAACCCAAAGATCAACAATATTTCCCCAACTCAGACCACGAATACCCCCCAAACAAATTTGATAACTTAGCCTAAAATAACAAAATGAAGATTTTAATTAGCCTAAAGCATAAAAATCTCACCATACCCCGGATCATTTGACAAACAAAAATAAAGAAAAAGACGACCTCCCGATCACCATGAAAATTGCCCCCAACAATTTTTTACAAATTTCAACCCACTTGTCAAAAAACTAATAAATAATCCGACCACACTAGAAAATCGCCTCAAACAGCAAAAAATAATCGACCAAGAGATCATTTCTTAAATGCTCTTCTCTCAAACAGTTACTCGAATACTTATAAATTTTAAACATTTTTTTTCAATACTTGAAGCCTTTATAATATTTCTTTTTGATATACTTGAATCTTTTCTAATAATCCTAATCATTTTTTGTAACATTTTTTTGATTTTCTACACTACTCTTGAACTATTCCTCCAACTTTCCAAAACCCTTGAATATATCCACAGGTACGATTTCAACAACTTCTCTAAATGATACGAACAATTTTCAGTAGAACTGATATTTTTTTATTGTTTGTAATTTTCATAACATTTTTATCATCCCTCATTTTGACCATATGTAAATGTATAAAGAAAGCAATCATCACATTTGCCCTAGCAACAATTTTCCTAATTATTTTTTCGGAAGAATATTATAATAAACACAAATCTTCTCACTAAAGTAATAATTCAAAAAACTATCAAAAATTGCTACCCAACAGTCACAAAGTCAGTCTTCACCGACTTCATCCCAAGATAACCCAACACCACCTTCAACTACTCAAAATCCTCAAACATCTACACGAATTTCTTTTCAAGATAATCCATACACTTTTGAAGAACGGCACGCTCGTTTATCTGAACCACTAGAACCAGTTCAACGACAAGCATCTCTAAGTGAACCAACATATAATCTTTACCCAACACTACCACAAGAACTAAGTAGAATACGAAACCTTAGTCAAAACCAAAACACAACAGAAATAAATAGACAAATTATACATCCTCGACGAAATAGAAATTTTCAAACTCCCCGAGTTCATTTCGAAATACCTCAATCACCATCACAAACCACTCCAGAAAACACCACTGGTATCACACCAGAAACTCCTACACTTCTCTCACAACGAAGCACTTCAAGTCTACCCTCAGATTACTTAGGTTCAACACCAACATCTGAACAAGCACGAGAAAATCCTTTTAATCCCCCAAACCTCACATCACGACTGCCATATTGGACTACACATTCATTCACACAAGGTGAACCGAATTTAGTCAATGACCCCATAGACATCTCTACAGATACAACATCTTCATCACTACCCGAAACATTATCACTCCCATCAACACCATCGATTAGTCAAATCTCACCGACACCTTTTAACTTAACTTTTCCAAACAACCTCGACGCAAGATACCGAGAACAATCATTAACAAATATCCCTTTAAGATTAGATTGGAATACATTCACAGCACCTCCACCATTATTTGGACAACATCAAGAAAGTAACCGCCTTCATAACTGGGCACTTAATAGATTACAATATCGCCAAGATATTCACAACGATATCCGTGATCACAATATTCAAATACTCCAACAAAACAGTTTACAATTAAAGTTTGAAATCACAGTTAAATTAAACAATATTACACAACATCCCTACCCATTAAACCCACCTAACATAACAGCTCAATCACTACCACCACCGTTTATAACTACTGAAGTAATATATAAATACGACAGATATACCAAAAACACAATTGGTTACATTACATTTTATAACCCATACTCAGGATTATCATACACATGTATATTCTAAAATTATTCAATTTTTTCCAACTCCTTTTTCTAGTAACCTCAAATCAACACATAAACCCTTCCCCCCGTACAGGACCACAAGATTTATTAGTAACACATTACGATTGCGAAGAAAATGAACAAAAAACACTACACAAATATGCAATAAATCAAGTATCACAATGTGAAACAGAACCACAAGCTATAGAAACTACAAATGTAATAGCAACACTCTATTCAAAAGCCCGAGCAACAACAGTTACAGGTTATAAATTCACAGCGACATTTTCCGAAAAGAAAGTACATTGTTCACAAGTCTCCAACGGCAACAAAAACCGACTTGACCATGAATCATTCTATCAAAGTAATATAGAACGTCTTTTACATCTCAATCCCGACGATTGCAAGAATGAATTACTTAGACTAAACATCACACAAAATAAAAACTCCGCAAGAAAGTTAGTTAACTTTCAAGTTTTTTCAGACTCCGTACATCAATCACAACTTGAAAGACACCAAGGACATATAAAACTAGACGACAAATACCCGTATAACGGCGCACACGGACGATTAACCTATGACCTACATGATAAACATTGGATACCACACATTGGTATAAATAACCCATCAAACTGCAAAGCAGACACAAAAAATAAAGGATACCAAGAAATAATGTTTTTCGATTGGAAAATACAACTCGAAAAAATACAACTCACACGAGATTTATCTGATAATACAATGATCTATCAAGGAATCCGACTACCTTGTAAAAATGATCAAGGATATTGCGACCCTACAACAAGAACACAAGCAACAATTGTTTGGTTCCCCGAAGATACATGTACAACATTTCAAGTAGCAAAAATACACGCTCGTATGATAAAATTTCACGAAAAATATTTCATACAATCAATTCCTTATGAACAAGTCCATCCATCACGAAAACGAAGTTCTAATTTTAGAAACATAGACGATATAGAAAATAAATTGACACGTTTTCAAATATATCAAGAAACAGAACTTGCATGTAAATACAGGAATCCACTTCACAAAACACAATACTCTGAAATATTAGTTGAATACGAAAAAGGATTCGACATGACCACTGGAAAAATAAAAATCGACCCATATGCCACAGGTCATCCTCTAAACGAAGGAACATCCTATATACCAGTTAATTTTGAAAAAAGCAACGGACAACCTGGTGGACATCTAAAGCCTTATGACACCAGAAGCACACGCTTACAAGAATTATCACTAATGAATACTACATATTTCGGTAATATCCACTATGATATTCATTTAGATATGAAACTAGATTATACAATTAGCCGAATTTTTCAAGAAATGTCACTTTCCGAATTAGAAACACTACACCAACTATGCGAATTAGAAAGAACACAAATATTACAATCACTTGCACTAGCAGTATTAAAAATACCCTACGCAGGATATCTATTATCAGGAAATAGATCAAATTTTCTAGACTACGAAGGAAACATCTTATGGTTTTATACTTGCACCAAAAAAGTATCACCACTATACGTTTTTGAAGATAAACGTTGTTATAAAAGAATCCCTATCTTTTATAAGAATAAAGTACATTTCGTGGATACACTTTCACGAAGAACCTATTTTTGGGATACCGCAGTCCCATGTGGATCAGAAAATAGCCACAATGTAGTACAACTAAATCCTGATGAAAATAAATATTATCTTCTCACTCCATATCACACATTAATGCAATCACTCAAAAAATTTTCACCAGAAAGCATTCGCGCTATTGCCCGAAACCCAAATATAGACTTACAATCAATAGGAATATACTCAAAATCAGATATCCGACATCACATTAGAACACAACAATTCCAAGAATTGTTAACACAAATGGACACTATACAAAGACAATCAATTGACCAAAATTTACGCAAACTTGCAGAAACCGCAGGATTTGCCGATATCTACACGCAAGACTATAGCGGATATTTTAAAGACATTAAAGATTATATATATCTAAACGGCGAAAAATACCGTCCCCAAGATATATCACCAATCAACATTTTTAGCTTTGTTACACTCAAAAATGAGATCCTCGATTTTCTAGGATGGCCCTACTACATCTTAGAAAAATTGACTATTTTATACGCAATGTTTAACTTTATTGGATTTCTTTTCTCACTTTTGAAAGGAATCTACAACACATGTGCTATACACACACAAGTAAACAGACAAGCAAGCGTAGCACGCATACTCTTTGCAGGATTTTTTGGAATTTTTTCCACATCTATAAACAAAATTCTTTTAGACGCACAAATCAAAGAATATAACACAAAAATAGCAACACGACAAAATACCTACGATGAAGAACATAACAATGTCGACACACAGCCAACGGCACCACAATTACCACCCCTACCACATAACCATCCACTATCCCTAGTCCCACGAAATTTTCGAAATTTGGCAATCACACATAATCCAAATTTTCGACTCAATGCATCGCAAAGTCCCGTCCAACATATAATGACACATCAATCACAAGATGATAATACTTATGAACAAATTATTGAACAGCCCCATACCACCGCTTTTCAATCTCAAAATAATAATTTTTTTAGCCCACGATGAGCCGCCAACTTGGATCACTACACCGATCAAATTCCCATCCAACCAACCTTACCTCCCCAATCCCAATCATACCACTTTTTGCTTTTCCGCCACCCGATTTTCCACCTAGCAATGTAACATCAGGCATGAATTCCGACACTAACTCACATATTTCAGTTTTATACTCCATCTCACAGCTAAATAACCCGAATATTGAAACCCCCGATGAATTTGCCGACTCAGAACCCTCACCATCCAATAATTTTCATAACCCTTCTAATTTTTCTCAACCTCCTTTTCAACCCATATTGTCAAATAACCCTGACCCAATCACTCCCACACCCTCTTATGCTTCCCAAGTTACCCCAACCTACTCATCATACCATTCTGACCAATCCTCTCATTCTCCAGACACACCCCGAATCTCCCCAGAGCTAGATAATTTTATTACCCTCCAACAACAATCCTACCACCTTAACACCCCGACCATAAACCAAATCTCCTCCATTACAAATTCCTCCAATCCCCCTACACCCTCTTCAAATTATACTGAATCATTAACACCATCATCCACATCCACTATATCTTCACTCAACACTAATAGAGCTTACCGCACTTTTAAAAGAAAGTTCCCCAACAATCCTTTCCCAACAAAACCAGGAACAGCCCGTGAATACATCAACCACCCCCAGCATACTAACACTAAAGAATTTTTAGCTATCACTTTACCCTCATTTCCACAATACACCTTAAACACCCCTCACGACGCTAACGAAACACGCAACTATGTAGATGAATACGTTTTAATGCCCACTCTCTCTTGGACCTCATACTATCATTTCACTAACCCTCTTTGCTTACCTTTATCCAACACTTCCATCGATATAGAACGAAACAAAGACATGCTATATCGACTAACTACACCACTAACTGCTAGACAATTTACTTACGTTGGATATAAAAAATCACTAAAAATACACACTGCACCAAGAGCTAACGAATACACACTAGAATACTACGATCACAATATCATCAGAGCTAACCAAGATCAATTCTTAGACGACGATCGCTTCGCAAATCCACAAATCACCGAGAAATTTTTCATCAAGACACCATATGTATTTACACTAAACATCTTCGACCGAAAGTTTGATCACATTATTTCAGAAGCACTAACAAACACACAAGCATACGAAAGTTTTAAAGAACGCTTCCAAATCCTTTCACTAACCTTTCATTTCCTTGCACCACACGAAAGAGATTTGCACTGCTCACATGATATTATGTTGCGCACTAAACAAACACATACATACAGTTACTATCGTTTCATCCAAAATCACTTTGACCTCCACACACCCTCTAGACAACCACACCATCGTTTTCAATTCATCAATTCAAAATACACTTCACCGTATTTCCTAAATTTCACATATTGTATTAAAGACACTAACCTCCATGGTATTCTTCGTAACTATGACCCCATAACCCAAATGTACATTTTCTGCCCCATCACCAAGACCTTCAACGCCGAAGAATCCCGACCCTTCCTTATCCCGCACGAGTTTGTACAGCCTATAGAAATCCCAATTTTAGAATTCATCCACAACACTAAATTTAATCACAAATTATATAACTTAATCCAAAACACACCTTATGAGTTTGCAGTAGGCACTGAAGAACTAACCACTATTAAGGCACTTCAATTGCTTTGACCACTGCTTCAGACTAAAAATATCATCCGCATTTTAGCTAAACTACTAACAACTTCAGAAATAATTCACGACATCTTCCCCCACGGTTTTTTCCCCGACGACTAACAGGTAAGTATGAATTAAGTAAATATTACTAACTAATTACAGTATTAAAAAACTCACCATTCTTTATTCATGTTTTCCTTAGATTTTTAGCTTTCATCCGACAATCACCTACAAAAAACCACAAAAGAAACAATAAAAATCGCAAATTTCATCAAACAATTTTAAAATTCTATTAATCTCTTACACTTATAAATTTCTAAATTTAATATCAATGCAGTAAATTCATCTATAATATTTTCCCCCAAAGCAGTAAATCTAATCATGATGAAAATTTGTATCTTAATGTTCCCCCATGACTAGCAGTAAATTTCTAAATTCTATGTAGTAAATTAAATAAATGCAAATGCAGTACTAACCTTTTGATATTTTCATTCATTCGCACAAAAATTCTATCCACACTCGCACAGCTCGCCCACGAAGAATTGTTTAAAATAATGAATTTCAGTTTCAAGCTTTCACACTCAACAACTCTAACACACGATAACAAGTTTCAATCTTTCCTTTAACCCGGTTGGAAAGGAATCATATACTAAACAAAACTAACCAACGCAGCTCACTAAATACCACAAATCATAGAATAACAGCATGACTAAGAAAAGGAAACCAACGGTACCCAAACCGGATTAACCCAGTTTAAAACTGGATAATTTATTCTTTTGAAGACTATTACAAAGTCTTAGAAAGAAATAATAAAACACAAAAAAGTCGAAAGACAAACCCATACCACACACAATTTGCTTTTTGGAAAAAGTACATAACCAACAAGACATAAGTAAGACCACAACAAACCCAACATAAAACGTTGTCACATAACAGGACCCCTCACAAAAACCGCATGAAATTATACTCCCACTCCTGGCCTAACCCACCAGGAAGGACGTCCTGAGCATGCTCTATAGCCGGCCTAACCCACCGCGCTACATCCACGCTTTGTGACCACACCTTTATTTTTAATAAGAGCTACTCAAGGGTGAGTAACTCTTCAAAATAACCGAACTAAAACAAAAAGCTTTTGTGAAAACAACTAACTAAAATCATTATTAAAAAATATTAAACTAATAAAAGTTTTATAAAATGTAAAATCACATGATGCAATATACAGATCAGAATACAACACCAAGGACGAACATCAAAAGACAAGACGACCCCACTACACTCGAGAGAGAATAACCAACTACAATCGATATGCCGCTCACAATCACAACTCAAAGGATTTAGAGTACGACTTGACTTCGCAGAAAAGGACTTCATTGAACTAGACCAATGACCACCTCGATGTTCAAGTATACGTACAGATCCGAGTAACCAGGCATCCCCTCCACGCACAATCTCCACGCCATTCCCAAACTAGATCAGACACAAAAGAAGTTCTCCACGCAGAACAGAAAAACCTGACATAGCAAACCATTCTGAAATCAGATTTGAGTTTGTTGCAAAGACTTAGTCGTTGTCACAAGAAGAACACAACGTCTAATGTCTCTAACTCCAGCTTCCTGGAACTTCCTTAACAAAAAGGAAACAGAAGAAATATGATGTTCGCCAAATACCAACGTCCATCATCCATCCTTCGAATTGCAGAAGAACTATTCTAAAAAAAACTCTGTAAAACCCGGATGGGTGGAACCTGATCTAAACTATATTTTATGATTGGCTAAATTAAATGTTTTACCAATGTAAAGTATTTAATATTAACCAATCATGATCCATCTAACTAACAACCCACTTATTTGTAAGTGCTGAAGTTACTTGTAATTTCAGCACCAGAGAGATTTGAATTTAACTTAGAAATTAGTTGGACTCTCCCGAGTACTTCAGCAGCCGCAATAAACCAGTATACCCTAGATCTATTGAGCCTAGCAGAGACTAGTTAAACAACCTGAGACTAGATAGTATAAGAGTAAGATTAGGATCGGTATTAGACTAAGAAGTTGCACGAATCTATCCGGCCGAAAATAAGATAGCGTGACGAGCAGACGGTGTACCCTATCCGAAATTACTCTATGAGTTACACACTCCAGTCCTAACTCACTTTTCAAATTTGAACTCAAGACAACAATACCTTTTGAAGGATATTAAAAAAAGTTCCGTCAAAAACGGCTAGTCTGAAGAAAAAACCACACCGAGCACAATTATTCCGTTACTTTCGTATCGAAAGTCGGAACAAAAACTTTCTATTTGTTGTTGTTCTGAACTACTTTATGCAAGCTTTGAAGATTAATCTATGCTGCTGAAAGTTTAGTGCAACAAATTCAAGCGAGACAATCTATCACGCACTCAAAAAGTTATCCCGCTAGGTAACTGGTTATATAAAATACCCTTTACGCCTCAAATTTTGCGAACAACTATTCGCTCACCAGTCTGAGATTAGCTAGGATTAATCGTAACACTCAGCGTTTTGCACTGATAGTCAAAAGTAATATGGACAAATACTTCGAAGCGTGCTTGAAATAGTGCAAAAATAGGCAAATTGGCTATTTTCAATTATGTAGAATTTTATTTATAAAAGATTGTGGGTAGTTTTTCGATTTATCTGAATAGGAGACAACTTCATTGGAAGTTTTAAAAAATTTTCATTTGAAGGCGATGATTTTGATTGCTAAAATTAGCCTCAATAAAGTGCTGTTTTGTTTTTGCTTACAATTCGCCCCTAACTTTTACCATTTTGTTCTGATTGAAAATCAAGTGCGACTTACAAAGTTTAAAATCTGTGGGTTTTCAGACCCCCAAATTTTAACAAAAAAATTTGTAATGAAAGGAAAATCAGTTTTTTTTAATAAGTGAAATCGACAACTACACAGAGCGCCGAGGAATTTAAGCGAATCTTAATTGCGGAAAGCTCTTCACTTGTTCATTCTTAGGAGGATTGATCTTGCGAGAAAATCAGTGCTACTGCCGTTCTGTTACAGTAAATAAAAACAGTACTGCTTCAGAACTCGCCAGCGTCAATTTATCACTGATCAGAGTTAAATCAGGACTGTAACAGCACTGCATCAGTACTGAAAAATCTCAAAAACAACATTAAGATAGTTTCATTCAACCGCTGAAAGCTTAATTTCTAAGCTAAAAATGACTTATAAGTATCTCTAGTTTTTATGGACAGGTTCTTTTTTGGATAAAATCGCACATTCAACCGGAGCATGCATAATTTTTGACTTCCAAGCTTCAATCCAACGGACAACGAAGACAACGAAGTCCAGAAACCAACATTCAAATTCGACCAGGACTTTTGCAGCTGGCGCACTTTTGATCAATTGGTGAAATCCTCCAACTTAGGAAATCGAATAGCAAACAAACTCTATTTGAAAAAAAAACTTATCAATACTCACATGAGAGATGAATTCATTCTTTTTTTCTGCGCAGGCTGAAAACTTGTGGAACTGAATTTCATTTTTTAAAATTTTTGTTGATTTGCTGGGTAAACTTTGCTATATAGAAAAAAAATTTCACGTCTCTTTTGAGTTTTTTTGTTGAAGACTACGTTTAATTTTTAAATTAAATTTTAGCTTTGTGTTGATTTTATTTGGTAGCATTTTATCAGAATGTTCGAGTTACTGCTTAAACCGCCCAACCAATAGCAGGTCGAAGCTTTTTCCATTACAGGTACTTTTAATGCCGATCTTTTAAAAGCCCTCGAGTCACACAAGTTCAAGTAACCAACCTACTCTTTTAATCAAATAGGAGCGCTTTTGTTCACTCGGCTGTGAGGTTGAACTTCAGTATCAGGTGACGAAATCCATAGTCTAAATTTATTTTCGAAGCGAAACAATTCTTACTCTGAATTTAGTTTCTTTAGCTTTGTCTTGTTTTTCATTTTCTAATTTGTTTTCTTTTCTGAAAACTGAGTGACTTGTGAAAGAAAAGCTTTTTATGAAGAAATCATTGATATTTTCTACGTCAGAAAAAGAAAGTTGTAAAAAGAATTTGACAGGTCAAACTTGACCTATCATAACCCACACGCCTCTCCTCATTTTAAACAACCACATTTCAGACCACAACATTTATTTTTCTTAGCTTGCCTCTCCCCCTCCAAAAAAAATACATTTCTCCCACCCCCAAACTTTCATATGAATAAAAAACAACCCTAAAAAAAGTAGACTAGTAGTTGCCAAGTTTTAGATATACCTTTACCTTTTTTGTTCATGTTTTTGGACGAGATCGATGATTCCTTCATCAACCGCATTGGGCTGTAAGCTATGAATTGGAATCTTCTGGACATAGACTTGACAGTTTTCAATGGAGAAGGATCTCCGTATTGTCGATCACTATCATTACGTATCGACACTTCCAAATTGTGCCGGTTGAATTAACTTTGGAAAAAAGCTATCAAAAAAGGAGAAAAAAATGCTATTGATATCATAGATATAGCGCTGAAGTTTTCACCCAAACAGCTATTTTTAAATTCTAGGTTTTAGAAAACTTTTCATTACGAGGCCAAACTTTGCACTGAGGCGCACAAATTTGTGTCTAAATATTCCTGGGTTGCAGCGACAAATCTTTAAACATGTTCCAAAATGTGAGCGGATTCCACTTACAAAACTTCCGTGGAGTCCGCTAACTAAAACTTGTAACGCAATTTTGTCGCCAAATTTGTTGTGTGTATAGATAGCTGTTCAGGATTCCGCAACTGTAAGCGGATTCAATAAAATGTAAGTGGAATCGGCAAATGAAAGTGCAATCCGCATAATTTTTAGACGGTTTCCACAAACTTAGTAGATTCCGAATTTTGTTTAATACTGACCCTGCATATAAAAAGCTAGAGCTGGAAGTCTTATCTATCGCAACGCGGGATTTAAAAGTAAGGACTTAAACATTGCCAGCGGAATCCACGAGCGAATCTCAAAACATTTGTAAACTAAATCGGTGAATGTCACCTTTCAGTATTCTGGAAACCCAACGAATAAATTCAAAATTTGGAGTAATTGGATTGAGAGTGTTTGGAAAGACATCGCACAGCATATCGCCAAATTAGGTCAGTATTTGGGATCACATCAATCTCAAATACTAGTTTTGGAAACACAACACCGAATAAATACAACACAGAACAAATTGTGTTTTGGAAACACAACGAACATCATACCGCCAAATTAGGTCAGTATTTGGGATTGCATCAATCTGAAACCCAAATACTGATCATTATTAGGGATTCTATCAACCCCAAATAATGATGTAGAAGATTACGATTCTAGCTAATTCATGAAGGTAGTTTTTGAGATAAGTCGAAAGTGAAATCAAACCCTTGGGGTATTTTTTGTTTGAAGATATGATGCTGCATCTTCCCGAATACCTTGCTCAAAATTATTGAAGAATTTCAGAACTCCACTTACAATATGCGGATTCCACTTAAAATTTGCGGATTCTACTTACAATTTGCCGCTTCCACTTACAGTTGCGGATTCCGCAACAGCTCAATTTAACTATACACAAGTTTATTACTTGTTTGGGGTTTTCCTGTTTCGTCTGGATTCCGCAAACGCGGAATTGACAAATCCACCTAATTTTGGAACAATTTTAGGCTGTACAATGATTTAGGTATTTGTTTGTGGCATTCAAAACAGCAAAGAAGATCAAAGAAAAGTAACAAGGTTGCGGATTCCGCGACAAATCTGGTTTTGGCCTGTTGCGGTGTCCGCTTACAATGCACAGAATACACAGTTTGGCCTCGTAATAGTATTTTATTGGAAAGTCTTCAATATCTAACAAATGGAAAACTCACAGTTTTCAGCGCTCTTCGAGAACCTTACTGTCGAAATAGAGAGACGAATAAAATGTTGATAACGGGGTGGAATTGGAAGAGGATCTAGTATGTGCTAGTGAAGACATTGGCAGCTTCATTTTTTCGACATTAAATCAAGGCCGAAGTTATTCTTAAATTAAGTGCCCTACTTCGTCAGTGATGTGCAACACTTATCCATCATCAAGCCTCTGGTCTACAACGAACACAGAAGGTCACCTTCTCCAACGGACATGTTTGCCGTGATGAGCTGTACAACTCGTATGGTGGTCTGTTCAATCGTGGATAATGGTCTTAACCTAGTTTAATTTATCGACAATTTTTATAAGTCGTCCACATTGATTTACAAGCTCTGCCAACACATTATTAAGAAATTATCTCGGCAAATTTTTCTGTGTGGCAGACTCATTTCTGCCACAACAGACCATAGCTGACATTTTAAAAAATTTTTTGGGCTGTTTTGACTAAACAATTGTGTTTATTTGGCACGCGCACCCCTTAAAGTTCACTAGATACTGGAACACACGCGGTTACCAGAAAAATTGTATTTTTGGTTGAACTGGGCTGCAGGGCGGTTCGCTTGCTCTGAAAAGTGTAGATCAAGTCGAGTTTATTAGAATCGTAGCATTTCTTTAAACTTCAGGTCAAGTGTGTTGCTTACAGGCCAAGTTATCTATCTTAAACATCACGAACTGCGTGTCTCAAGTATAACATCCAATGGATGTTAAAAAAATTTTGAAGCTAACTAACAAAATTTTTGGCCATTTTTATAACTTAAGTAGCTGTTAAATATTTTCTTCCGAGTTTTTGATGAGTGGCAGTCAAGCGGCTCAAATCCATGACTGCCAGGTTGAAAAAAAAACATCAGTTTTTTTTCCAAAAAAAAAAACAAAAAAACATGCAATTCTTAAGCAGCCACATAAGAGCGGTTAATCCTAAAGAAAACCTCTTTTTCACATAGCTAAATGGTGTTGAATTGAAAAAAAATGTATATATTTCTAGTTTTAATTTGTTAAAGAGTTGCAGACACCCCTCAAATATCCAGACGTCTATTAACGTAAATTGCGTTCGATGTGTCTATTTCCAAGAATGGTCAAAAGCATGCATATTTATAGCTGCTACACAGAATTTGGGTATTTTTATTTATTCCGCCAAAAAATCATTGATTTTGTTTTTTCAATACTTTAGTTGATTTTTTTCCTGAAATGTGGTAAAAAAAAGTACATTTTGTACTGATTGAAAAATTTCCATCTATTCTAATTAAGGTGGAATATTGTTTACTTGGTTAAAATTATTGTTTTTCAGACAATAATAATTTAGCAGCCTTACTGCTTGAGTTTGCCATTTTATTTTAGGTCAAGATAAATTCACTTGGTCGATTGGGGGGACTTTTCATATGAGCCGAGAGCCGACAATTTCTGTTTCATACTCGCTAGTAAGTGGGCAAATACTATTTTAGCTAATCAAAATCGAGATGAGCAAGCAAACTTACGAAGTGAATGAATAATAATTATTACTTTTTTCCTTGTCTGGATTCTGATTGGGTAATTTCAAGTTTGTATATTAACGGACGCGTATCGAAACGCGGTTGCCTACATAATGCTTCATAACAAAATATTCTGTTGATGATTGTCGTACAATGATGCAAAATGAACAGCAAAAATTTTCATAATTCAATTGGTTCAAATTCGGTATAAATTTTGGATCTACCAAATATTTACCCTTTTTCAATCAAGGAGGTAATTCAAGGTAGATAAAGCTAGTCGAAATCTCGACCATTCAGATTGCAGCAAAATTCAAATTATAAAAAAAAGCTCTAATGCTAATTTACTACTCTTAGTTATAGGGCAATTCTTAAAGAGATAATTTAGAAGGAGGCAAGTAGATCTTCTATTTTTGAGCTTTTTCGAGGGTCAAATCTGATGGGAAAAAAACATTTAATTAATTTTTAGCAACATCTCAAAAGCATTATTCAATTTCATCTCAAATAAGCTGCAGAGTTTTGCGCACACCCAAAAAAGAGAGAACCTTCATATCCGCTTAACATTTGAACTTGATAGGTCTTGTCTAATAATTAAAAATAAACGGATTTGTGTCGACCATTACTATTCAATGCTATCTATTTTCTATATTTGTACTTTTTACTTTTCACCACCATCAAAAAATCGAAAATTAGGAGGTTTGAGAGTAGTGGGTTAAAAGATCCCACGACTTCATGAGACTATAACAGAGGTTTTGTTGCTGACAAAAGAATCCAGTCAATAATTGGTTGTTCTCATTCTGATGTATGGTCAAAAAGTGGACAACTTGGACCAAGTAAACAATCTTCCGCTATACAGTGCTGATTCAAATTATCCGGACAAAACGAACAAAACTTAAATTTTTCAACACGTTTTTCTCAAATTGGGTTAAGAAAAGACAAAAAAGACGAGAACAATAAATGCTTAGAATTTCATCAGAATTAAAATAGTGTAATTTTTTTCCCGAAATTCTCAACCAAAAATCTATCCCAAAAAATTGGTCATTTTGGCTTTTTTCAATTAATCAAAATATATGATAAAACTGTTTTGTTAATTGTTGAGGAAAGTATATCACAAGAAGCCTCTTACACGGCCCAACAAAGTTCTAGAGTGCTAAATCTACAAAAAACATGACGAAGAGAAAATATTCCTGCTTGATTGTCAAGAACTGTCATTTTTACTTATTAAAACCCAAATTCTTATCTTTAAACTAATTTTAAACCCTTTACTCAAATTTTGCATATTTAACTTTTCTGCATATTTAACTTTGTTGAACTGTGTAAGTGGTTTCTTGTGATTTAACTTCCTCATCAATTAACAAAGTAGTTTCAGCGTAATTTTTGATTATTTGAAAAAAAGCCAAAATGACCCTTTTTTGGGTTAAAATTTTAGTTGCGAATTTCGGAGAAAAAGTTGCACCTTAAAAATTTTGATGAAATTCTAAGCAAATTTTGTTTCCTTCTTTTTTGTCTAATCTTAATCCAATTTGAGAAAACTTGTTTGAAAATTCAAGTTTTGTTCGTTTTTTCCGGGTAAGTTAAGTCAGCACTGTATCAAAAATTATCACTTTTGAGCATAGTACATATAAGCCTTACTGCTTGATTTTGCCATCAATACTTTTTGGGGTGGATGGATATGCGGTTGTCTATGAACTGCTGCGTAACTGTCTCTTCTATCCTTCTTTGGTGTGCAGTGATTCAAGTTAAAAAGTGATTCAAGTTGAAAAGTTTTGACAATTGAATTGGTAAAAACGTTTAAAGTTTTTGGATCTACTCAGCAATTATCTCGGGTAATTCTTAAATAGAAAAAGTTAACCGGATTTTCGAATATTCAAATTGCAGCAAAATTTGAATTATAAACAAAAAGATCTAGTGCTGAATTGCTGCTTCTATTCATAGGTGTCGCAATTCTTAAAAAGATAATTTAGAAGGGGGCAATTGTCAAGAAGATCCTCTTTTTCTGAGCTTTTTTCTATGCCTTCAGAGGGGCTAGAAACTTAATACCATAAGTTGGGTTCCATAGCAAATCAAAAATTTCAAGAAAACTATGTCTTTTCCGAATTATGGCGAATGTTTTTCATAGCATATTTTGACTAAATTGAAGTGCTGAGCTCTCTAAAAACAGTATAAAGTCTCTATAATGAAAACTTTTAGAATTTTAGAGAAAAACCGGTCAAAAACTGTTTTGACCAACAAAAATGCGTGAGTTGGATACTAATTTTTGGTGTGCGTTCCCGACTCGAAATCATTAAATAAAAGTTGGTTGGTCAATGTGGATCTTGTAAATTATTACCTTTTGGGTGGTGAGGCCATCGGTCGAATCCCCAGAGGAGTTCCCCTTTATTCGCCCAGATAAGTTATATTGACCGTGAAAAGCAAGATTGTGGAACCATCTTAATTTCAATCCGCTAAAATAGGCAGGGTTTACTTCAGCTCAGTTTAGATAAGGTGTTTTCATCTATCGAATTGGGTGTCAAGGCTTTTTTTACTGATGAAATATGATATAAATAATAATTGAGAGCATCCAAATCACTGTTATTTGTAATTGTAGAAGCTACAACTAGCTTGCCCTAATGGCAATAAGGACGTAGTGGGGCGCTGCGCTGTGAATATGAAATGAAGACGAAGTTTGCAGAGCACTATTTGAAACAGATTCATCTACGGGGAAACCCCTCGTGCGTGAAGGACCGAAAGAGCGAAAACAATGTCAGCCAATTAGAATGCACTATTCAAAAAGCGGAGAGAAATAACAAATGGAAAAAAGCCAGTTATGGAGTTTCCTAAAGACGCTGATTGGTTGAATTTTTTCGCGCTTTCTGCCTTTAACTCATGAGTCTATAGCCACCTCATGAGCCGAATGGCGAGATTGTATGGCAACAGAACGACAAGGCATCTGTATCTGATTGACTTACGTACACAGTTTGTCTCAGATACGATATATGGCCATTGAGTCATACTACGCGCTTCCCTAGTGTACTTGGAATGCAAATCTTGCAACATTCTTGCAAGGTAATGCAAATCTTGCAAGATTCTTGCAAGGAAAAGCAATATTTGCAAGATTCTTGCAAGGTAATGCAAATCTTGCAAGATTCTCGCAAGGGAATGCAATATTGCAAAACTTTTGTGAGGGAATGCAATTCTTGCAAGATATTTGCAAGGCAAAAAAATCTTGCAAAAATCTTGCAAGATGAAACAAAAATAAGGTTTTTTTTGCAAAATATCCTGCACGTGTAACGTCCGAGAAGCCCTTATCAGCTCAATTGTTGGTCTTTCGCAAGGTAAATAGCTGAATGTAACATGTGATCGTTTGTTTCTCTGATGTGAACTTCTGCTTCGTATGTCGACCGGCTACTGAAAGAACTACCATACCATTTCCCGGGTCGACGTTTGCGATTTATGTTTCGACCGACTCGACAAAAAATTGGTATGCTTCAATCGTCTCAACCCAAGCTGTCTAAGATCGACCGAGAAAAAATATTTTGAGCAAGTTTGATTGAGGAAAAACTTATCCGCTGTAGATTTTCGGTCGAAATCTGACATGCGTTTCGACCCGCTTCCGTTTTATTTGGAAAAGTTTTATTGTTCCGACTTTCGATACGAAAGTAACGGAATATTTGTGCTCGGGGTGGTTTTTTTTCTTCAGACAAATTTCGACTTTTTAACTAGCCATTTTTGACGGAATTTTTTTATATCATTCGAAAAGTATTGTTGTCCTGAGCTCAAATTTGAAAAGATATTTCACCTGTGATCATTTTTCGTAAAGTTACGGGGGTTTAAGGATTGCCATTTTGGCCAATTTGGGACAATTAACGCGCGATATATTCCGAGCTATAAACGCATAAGCGGGAGATTTAATCCGCCTTAGAAATCGTTCCAAATTGGTTCAAGAAAGCTTATATGCCATAATTGATATAATAATAGGAGCGAAATCTATCCTTTTGTACTTTATATGGCGTGTGGGGAGATGATTTTCATAAAAATTTTCACATTTTAGAAGAAAAAGAATTTTTCTTTTGTTTTATTTCATTGAATTTCTTAAAGTATTACTGCTCCATAAACTTTAAAAGGCAGTCGGAACACTCAGGGTTTCACCCTGATACGAGCAGTCTTGTTTTGTTTTTAGCTAGGAGAGCCATGAGTATGTGTAGTAGGGCCTCCGCGTAAACTGGAGCCAATCTGTTCACAGCTGCCAAACTGTTCAGCGATGAGAGTGCGAAGAGATAATACGGCCGCGTCCAGACAATTCGGCCACAGACAATTCAGCCGATTTGAAATTCAGACAATTCAGCCAAAATTATGCAGACAATTCAGCCAAAGACAGTTCAGCCAATAATTGTGACCGCCGCAGTCGCGCCAACGTGTTGCGAGCTTGCCACCAAAGGGTAGGAATCTATACGAAATTTAGAGCCGGTTATCGCCGCAAAGCGGCGACGCGCGCGTATCGCGCCCACCGGCGACCTTAAACCGAGAAATAACTCCAATTTCAATTTTTTTTCTTCCGAATCTAGCGTTTTGTAAAACTGGCTGAATTGTCTCAGGCTGATTTAACTTTATATTTCTGGCTGAATTGTCTGAATTTCAAATTGGCTGAATTGTCTTTGGCCGAATTGTCTGTGCGCTAATACGGCTATTAAGAGAAATACGCGAACAAGACATAGAAACGGCCGGAAACCAGTTCATCCCGTGTTGACGTTTTGGTGTTATGTTTTGACCAATTTAACCAAACTTGGCTATGTTTCTACCGACACGATCGCAAGTAAAATTACGTTCGACACTGTTCGGCCCGAGCATGCTACCTTTCGATCGACTCAACCCATGCCTAATATTTTTGACCAAACACTTTTCCAAACTCGCTATTATTTACGCAACACAAAAATGGAACAACACTGATATTTTTCAGCATTAACTATTAAAATATGTTGAATAGAAAATTCAATTCATCTTGAGTCTGGACTTGTCAAAAATAAAAAAAATCAGTTCATTAAAATTTTCCTATGTCGTTTTTTTATCGGCGAAACATCGCAACTCGGATTTTTTCTAAGATCAAGTGAAGCCTTTTTTTGAGTTCGACTATGTTTCGAAACCGCGTTCGAATCTGCCTTCGACTATGTTTCGGCCACACTGTGTGCTCGACATTGTGTTTGACTATGTTTCGACTTTGCTATGTGTTCTATTATTCTTCGACCACTCTTTATGTTCGACTATGTTTGTGTTTGGTTATGTTCCGATCAAACTCTATATTCCTCTTTGTGTTTGACTCTGTTTCGACAACACTATGTGCACAATTACTCGATTATTATTCAACCACTTTTTGGGTTTGACTATGTTTTGACTTTGCTATCTGTTCTATTATTCTTCGACCACTCTTTATGTTCGACTATATTTGTGTTTGGTTATGTTCCGATCAAACTTTATATTCCTCTTTGTGTTTGACTCTGTTTCGACAACACTATGTGCACAATTACTCGATTATTATTCAACCACTTTTTGGGTTTGACTATGTTTTGACTTTGCTATCTGTTCTATTATTCTTCGACCACTCTTTATGTTCGACTATGTTTGTGTTTGGTTATGTTCCGATCAAACTCTATATTCCTCTTTGTGTTTGACTCTGTTTCGACAACACTATGTGCACAATTACTCGATTATTATTCAACCACTTTTTGGGTTTGAATATGTTTTGACCATACTTTGTATATGGTCAAAACTTAGTTGTGTTGAGCCGAAAAGGCATAGTTGCTTTCGATTTTGCGTTGGACCAAAAGGCTGTTTTTGACCACGAGTTTCGGGTCGAGCAAAATCCGGGTGCTCTACCGAGTTCAGTCAAAACATAAATCGAACACCTCAACCATGGATGTTAGTACTCAAAATTGGATTGCTTACTGCACCATTGTGAAACTTTATAATATGCAATTGTGTTTTGCTTAAAGTTTTTTGGTCAAGTTTTGAGGCCGGACCCTTTCTCATATGGTCTAGCGATGAATCATGTGGTAAACTGCTTAAAAATTTTGATTATTGTTATATCGGTTTATATGCGTCGTTTGAAGAGTAACACAGGTTTCTGATAGTTTTCTTTTTTGTATTTCAGGAGCGGTGGGGCAGAAAAACTACATTCAAAATCTTACAGCTAAAAAATTTAAGTTAAAAATTATTGTCAGCTTATTAGCCTCTCGTCAGAAGGCTGTTAAGGTAGATTTGACGCTTATTTTTTATAGCGACAAGCGTGTAAGACAAGCGTATAAAACTTTGTCAGGCGTATGAAGTTTTTTCTTTTTTTTTGATTAAGTGGGATCAGTCGCATCAGTTTATCTTAGATTCTACACATTTGCGACTTTTTTTGTGTTCTCAGTTCCCCACTCTCCACTATAAAATAACAATAGGTTTCATAGAAATGCGAATTATTTTTGTGAAATGATTTTATGCTTTGTCGATGATAATCGATGTTTTATTCGCTCAAAGTTTAAATATCATGACAAATTGTTTCAATTCAGTCTGCATACTTTTTCTTCGCTAGGTAAAAACGTATTCTTTGATTGGATAAAAAGGAAAAAGTTTTGAAGTTTGTGATTGTTCAATTTTTTTTATTTAGTTTTGTTTGCTAAAAAACACAAAATGTATTCTCCGGTAACAACTGTATCAATTAGGGCTGAATTTGTTGTCGTGAAATAGACTTCTTTAGTTGATTAAGTGTCAGCTAAAAAAATTGCGATAGTTTATCACGGACAAGTTTTTTACAGATTGTTCACGTTTAAGTTAGACTTTTCGATAATCATTTTTTTCTTTGAAATTTAAATTCAAATTTATTTGCAAAAAGGTACACAATTCAATCTTTACAAAATTCCACACAGCGGGAAACAAAATTATTTTTAATTTGTATTTTTGCTTGCCGCATAATAAAAAATCTAATTGATCTTGTTTTTCAAATGGGGTAGCGCGCGTGCAGTTTATGATAATTCATTTTTTTGTTTTTTACCGCTGTCTGATGGCTTTTTTTAAATGAAACTTTGGGTAACAACAGATAAATTTTAGCTATGCTTTTGAACTAATGGTTTTCAGTTTTTCTACAGGATAAATCGATTATTGAAAAGTGAAGGCAAATCACATTATAGTGAGGTTTTCATGTAAGAAAAACTTCATGTAAAAAAGTTTTCAGTTTGCAAAAAAAACCAACTCGAAGTTATGCAAAAACATTTTGAACCTATTCGATTTAAATTAAAAGATATGTTTGAATCAAGGTTTGAACTAGCTAGATTTGATTAATTTGTCTAATTGAAAATGACAAAAAAACTGACTGTAATAATTTTAAAAGATGAATCAGTTTTTTTTTTGTTAAAAAATATATTGAAAAATTATTACATGAACGGAGGAGAGACAAAAACTCACCTAAAAAAAATGGCGTCAAATGATTTCATATAGCTGTGCCGAAGAAATTCAAAATTTTTTCGGCGTTTGTGCTCAGGATTTTTAGCAACATACAAGCCATCAAATAACTATTTAAGCTGTTGTGTCAACATGAAAAGTCTACTGTATACAATGTTTAATGTTTCAAATCCATTTCAACTGCTTATTAAAAGTTCTGGTGGAATCAAACTTCTGTTTCTACTTTTCATAACATTTTACGAATCGCTGATTCACGCTACTAACGAGAACCGAAATTTGAAAAAGACTCCAAAATTTTTTAAAAATATATTAAGTGTCAGGACTTTAAATTAACAAATGGCTAGTAGAAGTTGTTCAAGCTTGTAAAATTTTTCTAATTATTTTTAAAAAAAGGTATCTTTTTGTATAAAAACCATTTCGAATGTATGTTGCCAGTTTGAATGTCTTTAATTCTATGCCTAATTTATCTAGTAAACTCAAGATTTGAGTTATCCTGATTGAAAAAGTTTTTTAATTGAAGTTGGTTTTTTCGTGCTGTTTGTTTCAAGTTCTTTTGAGTTTTTCAAAAATGAAAGCCAATCACGTATTTCTTACAATTTTTCGTATTTTGTTGTGATGATCTAGAAGTTTCTAGGAAATAACAGTTTTGTAAATCACTTTTTTTGTAAGTCTGAAAGGTTTAATGTATACAAAAAGGCACCAACAGATTTTCTAGGTTTTTACAGAATTTATTCTAATTTAAATTGTTTTTGCTTTTTTTGCTCACATAGTTTGGGGCAGTTAAACAGTGCCGAAGTACAACAGTGCCAAAAAAAATAGTTTAACAGTGCTAATAATGAAAACTTTGTTCAACAGTGCCGAAAAAATGAATAAATTTCAACATAATCAGCGCCGCAATCAAAAATTAAACTGCGAACGTTTGCAATCTTAAGTGACACATAAAAATTTTGAGAGAAAAAATTTGAAATTTAGACATTCGGCGCCAAAATAATTGTTTATTTTGCGTTTGCAGACAATTTGGCGCCAAAGTTGGAGTGGTTTTCTTTGATAATTAGCACCAGTAATTTCCCGCTCTTTAGAAAATGCGTGTAAATTATTTTGAAACTTTCCCGCCCCTTTCGGCACAGTTGTACTTCGGCACTGTTGAGTGCCACCTATAGTTTCTGTACTGGTGAATTCAAAGTATGTTTTGGTTAGAATACTGATTTCTTGCTGAGAAATCTCATTTGTCGATTAATTCACTTTTCAATATGCTGGACTAAATTATTTTTCTGTTTTCTGTGACCCATATTGCCTTACGAGGTTGAACCTATACCTATTTCTAGTTGACTTTTAGATTCAAACATGAACAGGTATTGCTGATTTCGGCAAAAACGCCGAAAAGTTGCGTCACGTCAAAGATTTATTTAGCCATCAATTTTTTTCATCAATTTTTCCCAGATTATCAAGGTCGCATGGTTTTTTTAATGTATTTGTATAAAAAGTTGATAATCGATAACTTAGTTTCGAAATCGCACTTAAACTCTCAAATTTCTCAGCTGCTAGCCTATTCCTTATTGACCTAGTTATTTCTTACCTATTCACCCAGTTATTTCTAATTGGATTAGTTTTATTTAAAAAAAGTTAACCATGAACGCCTCTGTAACATTAAATATCCTTAAGGAAATTCGACAGTATGAAAATGTTTTTTTAAACAAAAATTAGCTCTTTTTTGGTTTCGAGTTTATTGACGCTTTTTTTATTTTGATGGCTAACTTTTTTGTTAATAGTCCAATGCGAGTGCATCAAAGTTTCAGTTTGGTTTTAAAATATTTTTTGTTATTAGGTCACCCGGGTTAACTAACCAGGGGAGAACCTTAGACTTTCTGCCAGAATTTTAAAGGGTCCACGGCAATCCTAGAGATCCTGGAAGGAATGGTTTAGGAACCTTGGCAGCAATTCATGGTTTTTAGAAACTTTTTGACGTTTCATCTTGGTATATACATGTAGAAAAAATGAACGAAACAACGCTATTTTTTTAAGAAAGAGGAAAAATTTGAAAAACCAGGCCTGAACACCTAATAAGAACTGTTCCAGAATATCAAGAAAATCAAAGGTTTTATCAAAAACTTTGGCGATGTCGGTTTTTGTTTGGAAGATGTTCTAAATAAAGACTCAAATTATATCCCATGATTTTTTTCATATGCAGCTGAAATTTTCAAGTTTTTTTCATGGCAAAAATTGACTTTTTAATTTCTTGAAATTTCATTGTTTACTAATTTGCATTTTATAAAAAGTGAATCCAAATACGCCTTTCTCTAGTTTCGAGGACTGTTTTCAGCTTCTACTGTGTGTTAACTTGTATAATTACAAACATAATCTGCAACATTTTGTCAATTCGATTGTAAAAAAGATTTTGAGTCATTTGAGCTTCGATTAATTGTCGTGCTTCTTCATTTGGAGCTGCTAAATTCCATTTTACAAGATGCTGTTAACATGATTGAGAAATGCTGCGAAGCGCTGGGAGCTTTTTGAAGCAGAACTCTTCTATGAAATGTCAACCATGTTTAAGGAAAATGTTGAAGATCCAAAACGTAGGTTAAGGAAAGTTTGAATTGATAAGGCAACTGAATGATATGAAAACTTAATTTTACTGCACTTGGTTGTTTTAGCTTATGCCGGACGATAGCGATCGCAAGGTCAGAGCAGCAGGTCCCCAGACAGAAGATCAAAACTTATATAAACATTACATAAACTCAAATTTGGTCCCTGTTTCATTTGGGCAACCACAAAAAAAAAATTTAAATCTCAGATTGAAAATTTATTATACTCATAATTCACTCCGTAGTTTTAATCAGCAGTTTTCTTTTTAATGACAAAAATTTTAAATTCTAGTTTAACGTTAACTTGAGTTTTTCGGCACACTTGCCAATCCTCTCCCTGGGTCCTTTTCTTCTTTCACTCATTTATACTCGATACGATGAACCATCACTCCATCCATTTTGTCCACTCCCTTTCGTTGTCGCGTCAATCGGCGCGTTGCTTCTCCACTCATTTTTCTCTTATGGCCGACGGTTTTCGGTACTATCGCTTTTTCCGTCCCCGACGGTTCGTCCGCTCCGCTACCCTGATTTTTCGTCGTTGTAGTTGTTGTTGCTTCGCATTCTCGTCTCACGTTCGTCCGTTCGCTCTCATCCTCCTCGTCGCTCTTTTCGTCTCTGCTCTCTAATATTCGCCTTTTCTTTATCCTTCGCTCCTCACTGTTCGTCTGCGCCCGTTTCATTGATGAGTTCCCTTTTTCAGTGTCCCCCGCAATACTTTTAGGTTCCCTCGGTTTACTCAGCACCGGGGTATTTGCGTTGTTCCCCTTTTCAACTCTACTTTCTTCAGCCGCTGATCTAAACGAACCCCACTTCTCCTAAGTAATGATCCTTTATTCATTTGCACCGTATGTGGCGTTAATTTTACTATTTCTAATGGTAAACGTTTATACCTACTTGGGTCCTTCGGATCCGTTTTCCCTCTGCGTTGGTAAGCAGTTGTAGTGCTCATCTTGTGGCGCTTTAGTCACTCCGGTGTCTTAGAATGTGTCAGTTCCACCTCGGCTTCAGCTAACTCGTGCTCTTCCACGACCCTAGGCGTTTTTCAGTTTTTCTGGATCATACACTAAGTCGCTGCGTTTCTCCCAATTGAGGTTTAGTTCCCTTTTCGTGTAGACCACTCGCTTCATCTAAGCATTGTATTTTTTGGTAAGTTACATTCTTGCAAGTTAGATTTTTAAGCGATGGTTTTTTCGTTAGTTTCCCAAGGGCGGTATTAACTCCTCTTCCGTGATAAGCTCAAATGGCGTCAGTTTAGTTTTAGAATGCGGCACAAATCGAAAAGCGCTTAATGCTCGTGATATCATCAATCCAAATTTATAGTTCTTATTTTCCTGTAGGTATGTTAGGACGTAGTTTGTTATCGAGCCGATGGTTCTTTCGACTGTCCCCGATAACTGGGGATTTTTTTAGTTCAATGCCATCGTAATTACAGAAATTTTGGAAATCATTCGAAAAGAATCCGGCCGCTTGATCCATATGTAATTTCCTTGGGTGACCATGTGTATCAATATAATTTCTTAGGAATTAGAGTACGTTTTTCGGTTTGTTACTTGAGCAAACGTTTGCCGACGGCCAATGTGAAAAAGTATCTATTGTTACTAAAACGTATTTCTTCCGACCCTGTACAGATTTTACCGGACCTCAGAAATCCAATTGGACTAAGTCATTAGAATCCTTGGGTTCATACGTTGTCCCAGTATTACTTTTAGGGATGTCCAGCTTAAGGTTTTTACCTGCTTCTAAACAACTTTTGCTGTACTTTGCCGTTGCCGCGAGATTCCGATGAATGAGCGGGATCCAGACGTCCTTCGCCGGCGCGAACATTTTGTCCCGACCGTGGTGATTGTGGTGAAGTCGGTTCAAAACTGAGGTGGACATATCCTGCGGTATGGCCAAACGGCCGTCCATCCACAAGCAATTCTCGCGCACTGCAAAGTCGTTTTGATGTTGAGCGTAGTACTGTCCGATCTTAGAAATGATTTCTTTTGCACGTGGATTCCTGTCCCGTATTGCGTCTCTAATTGTCTCCACGCGCTTTAAGTTGAGAATTTAAGGATAAACGATATTCTTGACTATTTTGCTTTCAGTTGGGTCAATTGAATAAACACATATCTCACTATTTTTGAAGGGATTAGACCGGCCAGGGAATTGATGGGGGAATTAAATGACAGTATTTACTTTTTTCGAGGAATTTCTTTTACGTACAACTTCTTCTGGTAAAATAATTTCTATGTCTTAATCTGAACTGAGACTGGATGGCTGATTTTTGACTCGATTCGATACGACATTAAAATTTACATTTCCGGATTGGGTAGAATTATTTACAACAACAGAAGATACGACATTAAAATTTACATTTCCGGATTGGGTAGAATTATTTACAACAACAGCCTGGGTATTAATTTTTTTTGGAGAGTTATTAGTTGATGACATACTTTTTGTTGATTTTCTTTTCTTTCAATATGCGACTTGTTTTGACAAATTGAGAACAACGACGTCTGATTTTCTTGCATCGTAATTTGCATATTTCCTTCGGTATACAGATATCTAGTTTCTGATTGGCTAGCCATCATTTGCATGTAACCACGCCCTCTAGTGAGCGCTTGCGCTCATGGTTGCTATTTGCATATGCTAATTTCCCTAGAATTTTATTGAATACGACATTCTTCTTTGAGTACGAGCATGATCGTCCGCCCTCTACCGTCGGATTTTTTCAAACTTGTTTCACTTTTTGACCCCTAGGATTTAACTGTTCCGTAGGTTTTAATGCACTGTTTATCATTTGTTTTTTTTCGCAACTGTAGAACTTCAATTTGTTTCGGGTGCCGCTGCAGATGGAAAACGAGACAAATAGTCTGCCATCCCCATTTTGACACTTCTCTATGTTCAACTTTGAAAACATACGGTAATAAACGATCGCACCATCGAGTCACTCTTCTAAAAAATGTTTTATTTTCTATTGGTGATGAGTTTGATAATGTAAGTAACGCCTTGTGATCCGATATACCAGTGAAATAACGTCCTCGATTATAGTTTCGGAAATGTTCCGTCACCCACACTACCGCGAGTTATTCCAATTTGTTTGTCGAATATTTTATCTCGGCTTAATTAGGATAGCGTGACGCAAATGAGATGGGATGGCAACCGTTGGTACCGAATTGTTCTAACATGGCCCCCAGGCCCTCGTGGCTAGCATGACATACTATTCTAGTCTCTCGGTGAAAATAAAAGTGTCTAAGTTTTACTATGTTTTTAACTAGCGATTTCAGTTGTTGAAAGGCGTTCTCGCACTCTGGCGTCCAAGCAAATTCACTGTTTTGACTAAGTAAAGGTCGTAGCGGTGCACTGACTTCAGCGAGTTTTGGTAAAAATTTATGCAAGCTGCGCAAAGAACCGTTGAATGATTTTAGTTGCTACCTAGATTTCAGAGTTTTTAAGTCTTCTACTGCTTGAACGGTGCGATGCCATCTTTTCTGATTCTGTAACCTAACCAGTCACACTCTGTTTTCGCAAACTCGCATTTTCGTAATGTTAGAAACGTTTGATACGTCCAGTTTCTTCGAACATTTCTCCACTAATGCAATGTGTTCTATTCTGGTTTTCTTTGACGCAATCAGAATGTCATCTATGAAAGCATTTGCCTGGGGAGTTACTTGAGTTACTTATCGATAACTTTTTGAAACTACGCCAGCATTGATATGAGCCCGTAAAATCTGTTTTTAAACCAACATGTTCCCGTCAATTTTCCCGTCGATTTTAAACCATTTTTGTTGTTATTGTAGTTCAAAAATTCTTCTTGAGATGGTTGTAATTGATAATTAGTTTTACCTAATGTTGTTTTCAGGTCCGTCATGCTGAAAATTGTCACAGGAGATCCGCTATCCACCCGAAGCCACATTTCTTTCCTGACACTTTAACAGCTTGAACTCTGGCCTCTGGAATCTTCAACTTCATCACCTCTTCTTCTTTATTGACATCACCATATAATCAACGGATCCCGACGACATTGATTTGTTCTCCCCGCATCCTTGGTGGTTCACCCAGACCACTTGATCTTCCGATGCATTTTCTACACTATGTGTGCTTTGGTAGTGCTCATTTTGGTCCCTCGACACTGGTTAGCTACTCGTCTAAAACCCTACATGTGCATTCAAAGTGCCCTAGTTTTTGACACGCATTACACGTTACTCCTTTCGTAGGACAACTTGCGACATAGTCCAATGTAAATTTTGGTGCGTCACAATTATAACACCTACGGTTATTAACTCCCCCATAGCTAGGCCTTGGGGTATATCCTCCGCTTCCCCCGCGTTCTCGGCCTCTAAAATATCCTTGTCAACTTCTGGTATTACTAACTGGCTCCTGTTTTATGGTTATCTGCGGCGCGGACGCGGCCGGTTTTCCAGTATAGGACTTATGAGCGCATTCACCTCTCTCATACAATAATGCTATCCTATATATCTCCAATGGTAACTTGGTAGACCGGGACAATCTCTTTGACAGTCAGATGCACGCATAATCATAATAAAAATATCACGAATTTTCTCGGCCGCGTTAGCAAAATCACACCTTCCGACTAGAGCCCTTAACTCCGCATGCAATTTCTCAAAAGTTTCGTTCTCCTTTTGCTTCCTCCTTTAAAATAGTCCTCGCAAATCTGTTACGCTTCGTTCTCGTTTGAATACGTTTTGCATCTCGTCTAGCACTCGTGGGTACCTCTCTGTTTTGATACTAACCACCGGTTTTCGGGTTTTAAATGTCCTTTGCGCTTCTTTTCCAAAACAGAGATACAGATTTGATTTTAGCTTTTTCTTCGCATCGACTCGAATTGACTTCCCCCGGTAACGCTGCTATCGCCGTTTCATCTAGATTGTTAGCAAAATAAAAATCATCAGGATCGATATCATATTTCTTTATCAATTTCCAGTAGAATTTTATGATCCAATATACCCAATAGCTTGCAGGCTCCGGCGTGCGTGCGTCCCAGAACGATAATATATTTAGCAGAATTTTTCTCCTCCTTTTCTTTCATCTGGCTGCGCCATGTTGAAGATCCAAAACGTAGGTTGAAGTAAGTTTAAATAGATAAGGCAACTGAATGGTATGAAACCTAGTTTTACTGCACTTGTTTGTTTTAGCTTGTGCCGGATGATAGCGATCGCAAGGTCACAGCAGCAGGCCCCCAGACCGAAGATCAAAACTTATATAAACATTCCATAAACTCAAAACTGGTCCCTATATCAAAAAAAGGAACGCCTTTGTTGAAACTTGGGTAACTTGTTGTGTTTTGACCAAACATGATTGAATGCACTTCGATATAGCGGATTGAAGGGTAAATTTTCTGGTCATTGCGGAGTACTACTACTTGTCTCAGAACCGGGTTTTCCCAAATCGGGTGTGAAAAGTGAGGGACATCTATTCATTTTTACCTGCCACGAATTTCGGAATTCCAATTGATGGACTTTTCTACACTCAGAAAATGATTCATTGGCGTGTATTTTGGTGATGACAAATTAGTGTAACTGAGATTGTAATTTTCGTTATAAATACTCCATACAAATCTGTCATCCTTTTTTCCCCTCACTTTGAAAATATTTATTTTTATAATCGAACTTTCTGAGTGATGGGGTGCCTGAAAGGAGTAAATTAGGAAGGTTGCTAATATAATGATTAGGCTTGCGTGTATAAACCCTTGACTCGTAAAAATCAACAGGTCGTAAGACTGCACGACTGAAAACTAAGTTAGTTATATACCGTATCAAGTTTTCCTCACAGACTTCAAGAAGCTGTTGGTAAATTAAACTTTCTGTTTTTACCGCAATCTGCATATTGTAGAAAAACCAGCAAAAAAAATTTGAGGCGAATGGGTGATTTTCCAAACTCTCCCAAAGCACGTAAAAAACCCTATTTTGGCCAAATTTTCTGGACAATTTCTGGACAATTTACTTTTTGGACAATTTTGAAGGTGTCTAAAATTAGCACAAAGGGGGACCTTTGGGTCGGCAGCGGGTCGAACCCCTGAGGGGAAAGGCGCCCGAACCACCCCCCCTCCTCCTGACACGAATGATGCTCGGTTTGTTTCTATAGAGGAAGAAAATAGACCAGCTTAGGAATGGATAGACGGTGTAAAATTCTTCTTCAGCTGATAATGACCAGAAATGCATAACTGGGCTCCTAGCTGTCAGTTAGTTTTGCCTTGAAAAAGCCCAGTTGGATATGTATGCTGCTGACGTTTGCGAAGTGAAGACCTGTAGACAAGCGTGCAAATAAGAAGATAACTTAACGCCCGTTTCGGTTAACCCATAATCATCTATAAACCTATTTTTTATAACGCCCGTTTAACTCTAATTTTTGCCTTCTCCCCCGTTCACATTCATCCCTCTCGGGCTTAAAGCCCCCACATTTTCACCCACAAAAAACCACCCCCCCTCCCTCGGGCGCATTTGCCGTTTTCTATGTTTCTCCAATCTCCAATGGTTAATCTTGAATGAAATTTTTACGGAATTGAAAATTGGCAAAAGTTTTCTGCGATTTGTTGAGTATCGTAAATTACTACTGGAACAAACTACTGGAACAAAATCATTAAAAAGTATTTAAATCAATAAAACTACTCGAAAATGACAATCAATAATATAAAGACCATGTTTTGTGTGTCTTTGAAGCACGGTGCCATCAATTTAGATGTAAAATTTGATGCTACTGATTTCAAAATTGATTTTTACGACAAAAATGAGCGGTTTGAAGATTTTACCAGCCAGCGAACGTTTTGTATCTACTCAACAATCCAAGCAGAAGAAATCTTCAAAAAAACGAAGAAAAGCGTGTACTTTGAATTTTGAAAAGTTTCATTGTTTAAGGATGCAATGATGATGCTTAGGTTTTAGTCGCTTAGCCAACGTATGGCTATGCCAACAGACCCAAGGTGAATGTTTTTGTGACGCTTTTTTTTATTCTGGAGTTAATTTTAATCTCAATTGTAATTTTTCCCAACACTTTCTAAAATAGTTTTGCGTAACTACCAGTTTTTGACAAAATTTTTAAAAGTATTTAAATAATACCATATGCAGCAGATTCCCACTGGTTTATCAGCTTTATGTTGGTATAAAGTTCAAATTGTATTCACCAATTGTGGGGGGCAAACGAATACTGAGGAGAGGCCAACCTGGCCAATCTGTACAATGGGGGAGTCTGTACATGAGTAGTTTTTTTCCGGCTTTTCTTCAGGCTTGGCCCGCATCTTTGTCTTTTTCTAAGTTCTTTTTCTAAGTTCCACCTTAACAATTTTATTCCGGCCGATTAGTTATACCTGGTAAGTTATTTCTTTTTTCAAGAAGGGTGTACCTAATAATTGTAAAACTGTGAGATGCTTCAATGCAAAGAAGATCGTTTCATTGAAGGCTACCCTGTATGTCTAAGCAGTAGAGTCCGTTTTTCTTAATTCCCCACGTTGCAGATTAAGTTTTTTGTTCAGTGAAGCTTAGTTTTTTGCGACTCATTTGCTTTTATGCGTCAAGAACTTTCACATCTTGTGTACCACTATTGCAGCCGAAATCGATCAGAACATGGTAGGCCTGAAGCTACAGGTCAAGTGAGAGAATAGCAGGAACCGATAAAATAATCTGACTCTTTCAATTTAAACGTTCTTGCCACAATTTCAAGCGCTTCTCTGATTGTTGGTTCATTGTCCAAAGTTTCTCTAAATAATTATGAATCTTAACAAAAGCAAAGTCTACTACTAGCCTATTTTAAGGTTCTGAAATTCAGAAAAAGTGAAGGCATTTTTGCGCTGAAGGATGTGCTTTTTTCTTTTAAAAAAAATTAAGTTTCTTACATGCCAATTTTGACGGAATGTTTAGCACCATGGAATAAATTGATGGATTAAGCTTGTTGATGCCAACAATTAACACAGAAGTAAAATTATACTGTTTGTTCTATAATAATGAGTGACTGATTTTCGGACTGCATTGACCGCTGAAATTCAAACTGAGTTAAGTAACACGCAATCTATATTGTCCTAACAATGCGTAAGCGCAAATTTAGTCATTTTACTGTGAATAGAGGTAATATTTGTTTGTTAGTTAAAAATTTCACTGCTTTCGGTGAGCACGCTGCAGAACTGGGAGCCTTGAATAATGAAAGTTTGAATTACAACAAAAGAGAACCGCCAATCGATTTAGGATATGACATTAATGACCTGTACCCAACGGAGGCTGTTTTTCTAGATAGAAAATTTTTATAGATTATCAAGCCTAATTTTCTGTTACTTTCTGTCCAGAAGTGATCTATTTTTTTTTTCTGGTTTAGAAATAAACAGTTTCACGAAAGAAATAACCAGAAATCAATTCACTGCTCAACCACAACCCGCACCGAAGTTTCATGGGTAATAATCAATTATAATGGATTTTCGTTGACTAAAATGTTGTCACTATAATCGATTATCATGTCAAATTTAGACCACGTAATCGATTTTTAATCATTTATAATCGATTATTTTGGAAAAATTTAAATCCATTATAATCCATTATAATCGATTATAATGGATTTTTATTGACTAAAATGTTGTCAATATAATCGATTATCATGTCAAATTTAGACCACATAATGGATTTTTAATCGATTATAATCGATTATTTTGGAAAAATTTAAATCCATTATAATCCATTATAATCGATTATAATCCATTTTTGTTTTCAATATAATGGATTATTTTTGGTACATAAAATCCATGGAAATTGATTAAATTTTGTAAATAATGACTCTAATTTCTGCAACTTTCTGCAAAACTCGAACGAACACGTTCATTCAAGGGGGACCAATATGTAGTATTTTTCCAAAAAAAAGCCCAAAAACAGCATTTTGACTAGCTCCTCACGTCAACCTCACGTCAACGTTGGGGGGGGGGGCAGTTGGTGTGGGATCTATAGGTAACTTTTTGTAATTTTTCAACTCGATTGAAAATAGGAAAAAATGAAATTAAGCGAGAGAACAAAATAACTAACTTAAGTTCAACAAAATTATTAAAAAAAAAGAAAACAACACACAAAAAGATTTGAATAAATCGATTATAATCCATTATAATCGATTAAAATAGATTATTTTTCTTTTGAAATTTTTTTTGAAAATATACGATTATAATCGATTATAATCGATTATATTGGGATTTTATTGCTTAAAAAATAATATTATAATCCATTTTCAACCGATTATAATCGATTATTTTTGTTATTTTGTAGAGACTGACAATAAAAATACAATATAATCGATTATTATCCATGAAATTTCAGTGCGGGAACGAGATAAACATCTTTGAGTATACACAATAACAGTAGCAAAACAATGCAAGCTAACACTTGTTATAACAGGTCTCATTTTGCTAGAACTATAAACTTTCATCAAAGCCTGTAGTTTTTTCATCAAGGCAGTAGGAGACTGAAGGCCTTTCAACAAGACAGTAGAAAACTGAAGGCCAAGGGTTCGAACCCTACCAGGTGACTTTTTTCTAGCTAGAAATAGCCTAGATTTAGCTAATATCTGATCAGAATTTAGATGAGAAAAGAAATTAAAGAAAATCACTGCTTTATCAAAACATTTCAAAAAGAATTTCTGACCAGAAATTAGATTAGATACATTTGTTGAGCTTCTCTGCGCGGTTTCTTACATGAAAATCAGCGGTCGCTTCAGACAACGCCTGAAAATTCTAACCAGCCTCTGAGGTAAGAGAAGTAAATTTTGGTTTTCGAAAATTTCTTTTTTTTTTATATATACACACGAAATACAAATTTATACGCTTCTGAGTTTAATGAAGCGTTATTTGGGCCAAATAGCTTGCCTCAAGGCTTCGATTTTTTAAAAAAAACTACGGTCTGTTTTCTCCAAACTTAGTTTTGATTTTTGAACAACACAGTTCTGACGGAGGTTTCATCTGGAAGTCATTAATTCCCTGCGTCAATCTTTCGTAAGTTAATGAGACGGCCACTTTGTGAAAACTAACAAGCGGGACTTAATATCCAAATAAAGCTTCAGCGGTGTTTTGAATCAATAAAAATGAATTAAGGCGCGCAATTCACTCTTAGGAAACCGTAACAGGACGTATCATGTGGCGTATGGGGGAATAAGAAGATAGCATTCAAAAATTTAAAAGGAAAACAAAAACACACCTGGCTTAACTATTTTGTTATTGAAAATTTTTCATCGAAGTCAAAGGGTTATCTGAAATGCTGGACTTTCCTCAGTTACAGCACTATTTTTCAATCTTTTGATTCATTATCCAGCGGTAAGAAAAATCTTCGTATCAGTGTGTGGTTACCTATTGCGTATAAGTTTCATTACTATTATTTAAAGCCACAAAACTTTGGAATAAATCAAACTTGAAGTTACTTGATACAAAAGTAGTTGGCAGACACAGCACCGAGCCATAGTGGCTTGAACCGAGCTCTGATTGCATCGCAAAAACTCAATAACCAAAGAAGTAGAGACTGATATACAAAGGACCGTCAGTTCAGTGAATCTTTTTGTTTATTTTACTCCAGCATTTTGGGAAAGATCAGCAAAAAATTCGCTCTTTTTTTCCACTCCGATGAAAATCATTTGATTTTTAAACATACGTTGTAAACAGTTTGTTGCTCATAGTTTTTGACTATATCATTTTTTTGCCTAAGAGTGAAGCATTCAAAAAATGGTACCAAAAAACGACACGTTTAGCAATTTTTTTTACAGGTCGCCGTCTCGTGTAAATCTAATTTCAATTTAGTCGTTTGTGTCGAGGTGTTTAAAGAGCGTCATCTAAATTCGAAGGCGAGGCAGGGTGTGGCCTTTTCGCGATAGCATTTCATTAGTCGCATAAAGCAGAGATTTAGTGTATTAGAAAGTGACTTCAGTGTGAAAAAGATAAATTAGATCATTTGAAATTTCAAATAGATTTAACGACACAAAAGAAAATTCAGAGAGTTGGACCACTTTACAAAAAATTACTTGGGCTAAATAATTAGTTTTTTGTGCTATGTCCGGATTAGATTGTTGGCTCCGCCTGTTTGTTGCCTTTTTTACTCGCTTATATTATTTTGAGAGGTTCAAGTTTTGTCGTCCAGTTAGTTTTGGCTCCATGCCGGTGTCGAACGAAACTAATTCTAACATCGGACTAGGTGTTCTTGCCTTAAAGAACTGTTTGGATCACGGTCCTGGTTGCTGGTCGTCGTCTGTTAAGTGTCTTTTATGTCCGGCATTTCTGCTGCCTTTTTGTTTCGCTCGACTTTTTTTCGTCTGCTTCTTTTCGGTGTCGAAACTTGGTCGACCAGGAATTTTTCTCCAGTATTTGTATTTGCTGTTTCTTCAGAGCTGGTGCGGCTGCTGTTTTAAGACTTCATGTTTTAAGAGACGTTATAGACTTCGGGTCTGCCATACTATGTATTAACATTGGGTTTAGAGTCTACAATGTATTAAGATAAGGAATAGAATTGGTAAAGTTTTAGTGTGACGGTAAGAGAATGGTAAGAAAATTGGTATTTTTTTTAGATTTTGTGTGAAAAAGTCTAGTTTTTTCGGAAAATTTCGGCGCGTGTTATCTAATTGGTAAATATCAATGGTTAATTACGTGTAGGTTGTGAAATGAACGTATTATGTTTTTTGGTTCATGGTCAGTCAATGCTAAGAGTTTCAAAAAATTTCAGAAATTTTATCAAAAAAATTGAAATTCTTTCTAAAAATCTTCAAAACGCGATAATATTTGGTCAAATTCAAGCTATGATTTGTTTAATATAATATGCATATAATCGACTTAGCTCAAATCTGCATCGAGAAAAAATTTCAAGCTGTGGGAAAAAAATTTAATTACAGAGAAAGAAAAGAAATCATCGCGTCGTATTTTAAGTTTACCGCATTAATATAATAATTATTATGATTTATTTTTTATTAAATAATAGTTATTATTAAAACCAACAAAATACTGCATCGTACACATATTTATAACATGGCATCATTTCTTAAAAAGTTATGACATTGCATCGGCTCTTATAAGTGCAAGGGTTTTGTATGAATTCCATCATTTTGCACGTGCTTTTTTGGATAAAAATAGTCCTTTCTTTGTTTGCTCATATGTGAGCACCAATGGCTTACGGTTCTAAATCCTCTAATTGTAGATGTTATGATGTTTGTTTCATCGAGTACTAATAAGATAACGCACGCCGAAGTTTTTCCGAAAAAACTAGACCTTTATTCACAAAATCCAAAAAAAAACACTGTTTTTCTTACTATTCTTTTACTATCACACTGAAACCTTACCAATTTTATTCCCTATCTTAACACACTTTATACTTTCGCTTCACAGCCCATCCAAGGCAGTTATACGAGGTGTTGCTTATTAACCTCGTGTCCTATGTTTATTCCTTGTGATTTTGTAAACCAATATCAAAAAGACAACTTTTCATAACAACAAAAAATATCATTAATTTGAAATCGCAGTTTTTTTGCATACATAATACGTAAAAAAACCGACAAAAGAATGATTTGATTTTTTTTTGAGATTCAAAAAACTTTTTAAAAAAACACACTGAAAAAAGCTCACAAACAAAAACTATAATGATGCCGAAATTCACATTAATTCTTAATTTTCAAAAGATTAGGACTCTTGGAGCAAACTTTATACCAAGAAATAGCCATTCCAGCATTTTGAGGCAGAATTGTACATTCTGTGCCTTGCGATGGGATTCCGAACCTGGCCAAAATCAGATTTGTTGCGGAATCCGCAACAAACCTACTTTTCTTTGATCTTCTTTGCTGTTTTGAATTCCATAGACTAATACATGAAACCTTGTACCGCTCAAAACTGCTCAAAAAATAGGCGGAATCCAGAGCAGTTTGTGAAATCCACAAACAAATAATAAGACATCGGTAGAGTTACATTGAGCTGTTGCAGAAACCGCAACTGTAAGCGGAACCCGCAAATTGTTAGCGGAATGGAATTCGCAAATTGTAAGTGAGATCCGCTTTTTGTTTGCGGATTCCACTTAAAGTTGCGGATCCCACTTACATTTTGCGAATTCCATTTACATTTTGCGGAATCGACCTACAGCTGCGGAATCCAGAAGAACTAGCTATATTTGCTTGTTGCGGATTCTGCAACAAAGTAATTGTGCCGACAAAAACCACGTTACAGCTATTTGTACGCGATATCTACGAACTTTTGTAAGTGGAATCCACTTAAATTTTGGAACTTTTTTGAGGAACTTTGGAACTTTGTCTCTAGAATCCAGGAACATACAGACACAAAATTGTGCGCCTATCCAGTGCACAATTTGGCCTCGTAATGAGTTGTCTAACAGCTGCAACAAGCAGCTTGCTGGTAAGAAAGTACAGCGATTTGTGGTTTTACCCGCAAGAACTCCCAACTAAGAAATTTTTGTCTGTGTTCAAAAAAATTCATTTCTCATCAAACACGACAAAGTTCTTATCAAAATGAAGCCCTTCAATGATTCTAAAAAAATCACGACATTACGAGGACAAACTGTGCACTGGATAGCGCATATTTTTGTGTCTGTATGTTCCTGGATTCCAAAGACAAACCTTTAAACATGTTCCAAAATGTAAGTGGATTCCACTTACAAGGCTTCCATGGAGTCCGTGACCAGTAATAAGAAAAATATTATTTCAAATGCTACACTAGGCATAAACATATATGTAAACGGAATTCGCAAACATATTGCGGATTCCACTTACAAGTTGCGGATTTCACTTACAATTTCCGGATTCAGCTTACAGTTGCGGGATCCGCAACAGCTCATTTTACTCATACAAATGTCTTATTATAAGTTTGTGGATTCCACAAACTGGTCTGGATTCCAAAAAATGGTTGCGATTTCCGTAAAATCGCCTATTTTTGGAGCAATTTTGAGTGGTAGAGTTTTTACGGTTTTTGTTTGAGGAGTCCAAAATAGCAAATAAGATCACAGAAAAGTAACAAACTTGCCGATTCCGCGACAAATCAGATTGTTGCATGTTGCGGAATCCGCTTACAAAGCACAGAATGCTCAGTTTGGCCTCATAATGGATTTAATTTGTGAAAAAAATTAGTTGTCGAGCAAATAAAAGTCAATACATGCAAAAAATTACAATTCCGGAAATACTTTTGTGAACCAAAAAAATTATGTCCCAACAACATTCTTAGCGCAACACTCAACTCAATGTTCAGCCTCAATGTCTGACAAACAGATTCTAAATTGAATGATTAGTTTTGATGGTAATGGTTAGGAGATATGGTTGTTAGGCTTACATAATTCAAGCTTTTGGGCAAAAAAAATTACCAAACAAGAAGTGGCAAAGTCAGTTCACTTCTAGTTTCAGCGTTAATAACGTTTTTTCTTAGATTATTCCGCGAGGTGATTTAAGGACCGTCTTTTTTGATGGTGATTTTGTTTAAAATTATATTTTGGATTTTTTTAAGGAAGTGAATCAAATATAACTCACAAATTTATTTTTTAATTCACAAAATTGAAACTTTTGATGAAAGTAAAAAAAAGAAACCGTTTTTGCGGAAAAAAACAAATTAGGCGGCAGCTTTTTTGGGCGCAAATTTGTTGAAAAATTTTGAACTAAAATATTGCCCTTAAAACGTGTCAATGGCAGATTCAATTGTTTCAAAATTCATCAGGTAACCTGGGTCAAATAAAGTTATTGTCAGATCGATCGACCCTGTTTACATTCCTAGTTTTTAACCAAAAGAATTGACACGTACGTTTAAGGGCGTAATTTTGGTTCAAAATTTTGCAAAAAACTGCACCATAAAAAAGCTGGCAACAAATTCATTTTAATTTTATCCGGTTGCTTTAAATCAGCACAAATTTCAGTAAAAATTCTTTAAATTGAGATAATAATGCGTCAAAAAAAGCTATCAAATTTATTGAATTATATCATCAAAAAATTTCTGCTGCGAACTGTAAGAAACATCACTAATCCAAATATTTGTGAAACGAGAGATGATTTTAAAAAAGCACTTTTGTTTTCTAAATAATTCTAGTCGCAATAAAAGTTTTAGAGCTTCAAGTTTGAAAATTGCAACACATATAAGTATGAAATCTCTACGTGGAAACTGCTGCGTTGGTTATATTTTTGATTCGCGCTCGGCATTTTTTTTAACTATCAAGTCAAGTAATGTGACAATTAGTATCGCAATTTTCAATAATGAAGCTTTTTAATTTGAAAAAAAAGTCTTAAATAAAAAGAATAAGAAAGTAATGAGAACTGCAATTGATTAATACTCTGAAGTCTATCGAAAGACTGCCCACTCTGGCACAATGGAGGTTCCGATTTTGCTGAGACTGTTAAAGGGTTAATCTGTGAGTAACTTTTACCAAATTTTTCAAATTGAATAGGGAAACCCACTATCCGTAATATCAAACAAAGGATAAGATCGATACAACTCATAACTAAAAAGAAATCAAGACACCATTTTTGAAATTAAATTATCATTATCAAAATTTTTAAAATTGGTTTTGACTAGAAGCCAAAGAAATCGAATTTAATCTTGTCGATAAATTTTGTTTATGCAAGCAAAATTTTTGCACTTTGAGATGATTTTCAAAACAATTTTTACTACAGATCATACACAAGTTTTCTTGACTTGTCTGACTCTCAATAAGTGTGAGTGAGTTGAAAAAAGTTCTAAACGTAAAATTTTCAAATAACTTTTAAGCTGACCTGAAAAAAAAGCTATTAGAAAAAACTAATTTTTCATATTTTTGCGAAGTTAAAAAACCTAAATTTTGGAAACGAATTTGATTGTTTCCAGTAAAATTTTTCATTTTTTGTCGATTCCTTCAGAAACTAGCGCAAAAAAGTTGATCTTCAAAAAAATTGCCTTTAAAAAGCTGTCTTTGACTTTTCATTATCGCGAGAATCCATGAGTAGTTAGAACTAGCGGAACCCCCTTAAAACCAAAGGTTTGAGGCGAACAAGTCCTCTAATTTAATGTATCTTTTGTTGGTTTTTGTAGAAAAAAGCACCAAATGTAAATTTGAGAAATTGATTGAAAGGCTATTATTGTAATTGATATTATTTGATACTATACTCATATAAAAGGAAATGTTTTCACTACAAGAATTGTAGATATAATTTCAGAACTGTGTTAGACAAACGTTTCAAATTAAAAAAAAAGTTTTCAGGTCTGAAAAACAGCATGTGCAGGAAAAAAATTCCAGACCTTTCTCACAGAAATTAATGAGTACGGGCAGGGCAGATTCCGGAATTATATATGCACGTTTTTGTTCTTCTTAGTATTCAATTTTAGTTTCGTATTGTTGTAAAAAGCAATTTCACGCAAAGTTGTGCACCCTTTTACTTTCGCCCATCGTCAGCAGAACGTCTTTCTTAATGTTCCAGAAAGTGGTATGCAACAATTTAGCCCAGGAATCAACCAAAGTTTTCCGCGCTCAAACAAAAAAAGCTCATAGATTTCTCAGAATTTTGACTGATCATTTTCTGTAAAACCATCTATCGCAGTTTTATAAGCATGAAATCATTCGCATACAGCTTAAACTTTTTGACAAAAAAGTTTCATCTTTTGATTTGTACGTTGGCCTGCAGAAATTATGATCTGCATCAACCATTTATCGCCAAAACAGCATGAAATTTTCCCTACTGTTTCATAAGTTACAAAAATATGGGGATAGTTTTATCACACGTTGCTTTTGCAATACAAAAACTTATAAGCCTGGAAATGATTAAAAATTATTTTTATTTTTAAATTTAGTCTCGCAAAAAAAACAACAAATAATGTTTTGCAAGTTGCTAGAAAATTCGTGAACTGAAATAGTTGTTTTGAACACAGTAACACTGTTTATCAGTGACACTGTTTAGAAAAGGTTAGAACACACACCAGAAAATAGATAACAATGAAAAATATTGTCTTTTAAAATTGCATAATAACCATTACCAAATAAATACTCAGCGATCTAGATGCTGATGAAATACTCGGTCAAAAACTTGTCCAGCCAATTTCTAAGTTTGGTTAGTCGGAGAAAGTACGTTCGACCATGTTCACTCCCATTATCCTCTGCCCCAATAGCCAATCCGTACATGCAAACTGCTCTGTCATTCTGATTTGTTGCAAAAAGTGCAGTGCCATAATCACTTCCAGATAATTTTATCTTCTCAAGGTCAGAATTGCAAAATTGTTCTTTGAAAGATTGTTGAGTTGACGCATCGTTATTAAAATCACAATTAGTGGATTCTCGAAATATAATTTCTCGCTGCCTCGGGTTTTGTGGATCAGTGTGGTTTATTTTACCAACAGCCTTCAAACTATATTGTTGGGCGCAAGTTGAAAAGAAGGAGCTGCACGGTTCAATGATTTGGTTAGCAGAGTCAACTCTTTGGTCTAATTCGAGAAGCGCAATGTGTTCGAGAAGCGTTTGATCCGCACCTGTGTCTTGGATGATATTATTTCTATGAAAAATCAAATATATCAGTCATTACATCGCCAAAGAGTATTTTTAGGCAAACGCAAAAACTGTTTTATAATTGGTGAATCAGCTTTTAGTGAATCATGAAGGATTTTGCCAAAATCAAACATTTAATTTCAATTATAAATTGAATTTAGCAAAAATGCTTTGTAGTTGGAAAATAAAATTTTATCGATCAGATCCTGAGACAGGTTTTGTTTAATTTTTTTGAAGATTCAGTGCACTTATTAATTAGTTCTTTAAAATAAAAAGCAAATATACTTTTGAGAGGTGTTTTTTCTAAAACAGTCAATTAAAAGTTGGTTTATATGTTACTCTTGAAACCTCTGTTTTGACTTTTGATCGGTGAATACGCTTTTCAAATAGTCAAATAAGTTGCTTTTTTCTGCTAGTTAGGGAAACGAGCCATTTCGAAAGTAAACTGTTTTTGCATTTGATCAGCAGAAAAAACATAGCCAAGATACAGTTGGAAAATAGTCAACGAACGCAAGTAAAAGGAAACAAGTTTACTTGTTTCAGCGCGGAGCTCTGAATATTTCGACTGCCTTTCAAGGTCTATTGAGCAGTGCTTGCTCTAAAAAAAAAGATAATTTTTGAAAGTGATTGTCAATTTTTCAAAAATATATTAAAAAGTTTTCGACATTTTTTAAATCATCTCCCCACACGCCTTATAAGTACAACATGATAAATTCCACTGGTGTTAACGTAGCAGTTGTGACAAATAGCTTGCTTTGACCAATTTCGAACGATTTCTAAGAAGGATTAAATCTCCGATTACGTGTTAATATTGCGAATTATATGGCCCGCTAGGTGTCGCAACTTGGCAACTTGGCCCATCTGGTACTCTTTAATCTTTCATGACTTAGTAATTGATCACAATTAAATGTTTCTACTTCAATTGTAAGCTCAGTACAACAATAGTTTTCGAATATTGTAAAAAATTCCGCCAAAAATTGCTATTAAAAATTCAAATTTTGTCTTGAAAAAAAACTAACTCGAGCAAAAGTATTTACAAAATCAACCGGTCCACAAAACCACCCTTAAAAAATCGGAACAAAAAATACTGACTTGATATCTAAAAAAATCTCCTTTTTTTTGATTTTTCAAGAAAAAAAAATAGATAGCCTTAAAACTCTTTGAAAATTCGAGAGCAACATATAATTGATACCTTTTTAATAAATTTAAACAATTTGAGTAAACTGGTTCAATAGATAGAATTTCTGTTTCGCTGGGAAAACTGATAATTTAATTCAATTTTCAAAATAGAAAATCGATCACGTTTGATAAGGGATTTTGCCTCCTTTTTATCAAAATGAACTGAACTTAAAAAGAAGTCCAACCCGAAAAAAAATTTGAACCTGACAAAATTTTTTTTGTGATAATAAAATGAAAAAAAAAACCATCCCGACCTTTTGGAAAGTCGAAAAAACGTTCATCGGCTTTTTTGAAAAATTTGCCGCTGAGGCGCATAACTTTCAGAGATGTCCCCTTTTTAAGTTTTGAAAAAAAAGTACAATGATGAGTTAAGTGATCCAGACGAAAAGCAAAAACTTGAAAACTAAAACGCCTTACGGGTTGACACTAGGTGAAAAATGATGGAGACAAAACTTGCTGGATAATTGTAAAACAAAAATTACGCTATAAGTACCCGGTCAATCTAAAATTATGCCGATGTGAATCTCTTAACAACAAAACCTGAGGAAAGTACAATCTCCAGAAATCTGTTAAATTCCAGTAGAAAAAAACGTGCTTTTTTTAAAAAGCTGTGGGAAACGTTCAAAAAAAAACTTTAACTTAAAGGTTGGTGTTTTATTTAGTGAAAAGGACGTTTTTTGGCTATGAAGCAAAAGCAATTTGAAGTTATACAGTTTTTGGAGTTTGCACCCTTCGTGGGATAAAAATTTAGGCTCGAGTTTTGAATAACAAATTGCACCATATTAATTCTGCCAAGCAAGTTATGTTTTCATCATGTTTTAACTAAAGTCAACCCATTTTGAGAAAAGAAACACAGCTTTTTCAGTTTCAAGTTTCATGCTTTACGTCCAGATAATTTGAATCATTAGGGTTTTTGAAAGCGCGTCAACTTTGATTCAAAGCAATTTTAACATCAATCTTTTCTCAAATCCACCTAATAATTAGGCTATAATGATCGAGTTAGAGATTTTGAGCATAACTGTCAGTTTTTTGATCTTGCCAGTGGCATATTCGGGTTTTTTTTACAATGAGATAGTTTTTTTTGGAAAAAAAAATATTTTAAAAAAGTCAGTATAATGGGACACGGTTAAATAGTACATTATTGGGTTCTTGTTATAAGGTTATGACAAAAAACTGAGTTTTTCAACGCAATCATCTCCAACCCCACATTCTCAATTTTGTTTTAGATTGGCGAAAAAGGAGCCTTTGGACAAATTCAAGGCTGGTTGAAGTAAAATCAATATCTAAAAATAGTGCCAACAAATAAACATTTTTTGGAAAATTTCAGCATCAAGAATTGAAGGAAGGGGAGTTGGTTAATTGTTATATATTTCTCCCAAATTATCCCGTGAGTTACTTGCCTATCAAAAGGAACCAATTTAGCCCAGTAATAATCGATGATACTAGTCCGGTTGTATGTCTGTATCCAAATTCTATCTAAAACAATTTTAGAAAATAAGTGAAAACATTTTAAAATTGGCAAAAACTAGGGATTAGTGTTAACTGTGAAAAAAAAATTGATGAAAAAACCAGAAAAAATACGTTTTCACAATTAAATAAAAGAAAACGGATTTTATTAACTGTTTTCCCCCTTTTGGACCTTGTAAACTATCCCCTTATGCATGTTTTATTTTTGACAAACAGTTTTATGTAAAATATGCATTTCAAAAATGTCAACAATAAAATTGCTTTTCACTTTCGTGCATTCGTATTTGTATTACTCACTATTTATATAATACCCACGTACAAAATTTTATTTAAATAAATTTTCTGAAAATTATTTTAAGAAAATTGAAAATTGAAAATATGGCCGCCAAAGTTGAATTTCTGAAAATTGAAAAAGGGGGGAAATAGTTAACAAGATCCAAAAAAATTTTCAAAGTTGAAAAAACATCCTGCCACACGCTATATTTAACACAAAGGGTGACCAGACCACACCATAAGCAGACTCCAAGCAAAAAAAAAGTAAAAAAAGCTAACATTGAAAGCGGCATTGACAAGTAGCGACGGTGCTTTTCTCGTGCACAAATGCGCGAAAACTTTCAACAAATCAACACTGTGTAAACTGTTCAAAACTGATTGAAAAAATCTTATTTTTTGTAATTTCCTGAATACTGAGCTCTGTTTTTTGAGTAAAATTTCACGCATTCGGTACTTTGCGCACGAGTAGTTTGCTCAGCAGCGACCGCTTGTCTGCTGCATCTGGAACGATTGTTTTTGTTTGCGTGTTTCTGTGTTCTGCCGCTGATATAGAATGATCTGTTTTTGAATTTGATAATTTGACAAATTGTGAATTTATTTTTTTTAGTAAGAAAGCATGAACCAACTTAGCTTACGTTGGATAACCAAACAGGAAATGAGATAACTTCAAAAAATTTGTAAATTTCATGATTAACCTCTCGAAAAAATCCATTATAGTTGATTATAATCAACTATAAGTTATTAAATTGGCATAATAAATACTAGGATTATAATCCTTTTTTAATGGTTTACAATCGATTATTTGATTTTTTTATGGAAACTGACCATATTTTGCCAACATATTTGATTATGATCCATGGGCGCTCGTACGGGAAATAATCCTTAACAATCCCAAGCAATTATTCTGTCACCTTTTTCAAAATTTGGAGCAATAAAAGGAAAGTCCCGGAGAGCTTTTTTTATATAGGCTTGAAGTATTTCGGTTTGATTTATAATTCTAGTGGCAAAGTATAATAATAGTAATTTTGGCATCACTGTTTTGCGTTTGATCTCGAATTGAGTTTTTAAGTGATTACCCTGAAAAAAAACTACACCCTAGATCAATAAAAACAGAAAAGAACTAAAAACTTAAAACACTCAACTTCTCCAGATGACGAAAAACATCTTGCCGCAGTTAAAACCCAGTTTAAAGCAACCAAAGTTCCACTACACTGACTTAAGGAACCATTCTGTGCTTTGATAAAAATGTGCACGTAGAATGATCTCTCAGGAGCTCTGTAACCTTCAAACCATCCAATGGTGTAACTCTCAATCCAGCTTTTGTAGAACATGACGTTATAAAAGACGGAGTAGCCAGTGTCACATAAACCAGGTTGAGTTGAGGTAACGCCGTACAGACAAAGAACGTAGCCGCCCAGAAATGTGAAAAACAAACCCGACCCGCTGTCACCATGACAGACACCCCCTATAGACGTTTTTAAAATTTTTAAGCAATAGTTAAGTTTGACTTTCTAAAACTTATAGAACTTAGTGAATTTAAATTATTTTTCAAATCAATTTTTTCAAAAGATTAATAGGACAGCGTGTTTCTTACAATAAATCACCACACATGGCTCAGATTACTTGCCAGCTATCTGTGATGTACAATTTTATAGCTGAAATCCACAGGACTTCAAAAATGCTTTGTTCAGAAAAAAAAACTAATGAAAAAAGTGTTTGAACTGGGCAAGCCATACAATTTTTATCAATAGAAAGTGCCATACCAATCCTTAGAAGAAAAATGTATGAAAAAAGCGTGACTAGCTTTTTTCATATTTATGGAATTGTATGACCAGCTATTTTCCCTTTATGGAAATCTATGATAGAATTTTTCCATATGTAAGAATAATTTAATTTGTGTTTCGCCTTTTAGTTTTGTGTTTTGTTCTAAAACACAACACTCAAAAAGTGTCTCGAATGAGAAAACGAGAAGAATAAATGGAAATTATAACGCAACTTAACTAAATTTTGAGATATGCCAAGTAAGTTAAATTAAGACATACTTCACACACTGTTATAACAAAGAAAATTTTTTGGATATGTGTAAAAAAAATTCTAAATAGAAAAAATCTGTAGTTAAAACTTGGGGCCTCTTTTTGAGGTTTATTTTTATTTGGTCTAATTTTAATTTTAGGGGGGTGGGGGTGTAGCTTGTGATAAAGTGAACTATATTTCTTGTAACATAGACTTTTTCCGATGAATTGGTTAAAAACGCCCCTCTGTTGAGAGTTGGATCAACTGCGCATATCTGATTGATGCCTATATCATGTGTGATATTGTTCACCTGTCTGAAGATCTTCTCACACTCAGATATTTCCACCTGCTTCACATACACTTCTTGCAGTCGATCTGGAAGTGTTTTGGGCGGACGTTGTAGAGTTGTCGAGTTGCCAGGTTCATGACGGCCCATTCCTGGATTACTTTTTCCAGATTTCGATCTTTCATAAAAACTGGTGTTTCAACTTTTATCTCCCATAGTGCGCGCTTCTCATATTATGGTTTGGTTATATCTAGCTATCTTTAGGAATACTGTGAAAGGTTTCATTTATGTCCTCTTTTTTTTTTATCTGTGAGACCTTCTAAATAGTTAGAATGACAATTTGAGTACGTTTATACCAAAAAAGGTGTCTGAACAATGAAACAGTCAAAAATAAGACTGTCAAATGCGATTTCCAGGAAATAACTTTGCATTTTTTCTTACAAAATAAAAAAACCACTTCAAATTGAAAATAAACTGTTTAACCTATGCATATTATACTTAAAGAAAACATTTAGAACAAAACCAGTTACGAATATCAAAAAATTCGATAGCGTAAGATTTTTTCATTGAAACAGTCAAATACATTCTGTCATAAATAATCATTAAGTTATTGTTTCAAAATCTTTTGTTACACAGAGAAGAAAACTGGTTAAAAGTATCCCGGCTGTTTCCAAGGAAAGAGATTTAATTTGAAGGTCACTCCCGGTGCATAGTCTTGTGGGTGTGGCTCTGGTTTGTTTTTCCAAGAGAATCAGAGCAATGTCGTTGAATATTTTGAAATAGACGAGTTTGTTTGTCTGTTTATCCAATCGATGGCTAAAAATTTTCAAGCAGCCAATAATATCAGAGAGAGGATCAAAATACACTTTATTGTTCCGACTTTTGAAGAAAAAGACGGAATATTTGAGCTCGGAGTAATTTTTTTCTCCAGACAAAGGGGTTTAAATATGGCCAATTTGGTCATTTTGGGACAATTATAGCGTGATATATTTCGCGTTATTAACTTGCAAGCGACAATTAATTCCGTTTAAGAAATCGATTCAACATGGTTGACACAGGCTATTTGGCATAATTGCTAATATTCCGTTACGAGGAGCGAACTACTTTGTACTGTTGATGGCACGTAGGGGATGAGTTTTTTAAAAATAAAAATTTTTCCATAACCTTCAGATTTTTCTAAAATCATCCCCTACGCGCCATCAGCAAAACAAAGTGATAGATTTCGCTCCTCATCACGGAAAATTAACAATTATGCCAAAAAGCCTGTTTCAACCATTTTTAATCGATTTCTAAGACGGATTTAATTGTCGCTTGCAAGTTAATATTGCGAAATATATCACGTGTTAATTGTTCCAATTTAGCCAATTTAGCCGCCCTTGAACCCATATAAATTTTACAAAAAAGTTCGCAGCAAAATTTTTTTTTTGAACTCAAGACTACAAAACCTTTCGGCTGATTTTTAAACAAATCTATCCAATTTAGCTAGTTAAAAGTCAAAATTTGACTAAAAAAAACACCCCAAGCTTGATTATTCCGCATTTTCTTCGGAAGGAAAGTAATCGCCTTGAGAATCACAACACAGTCGAATTCAAGAAAGGGGCTGCACAAGATCTTAGAAAAGATGGACAGGATATTATTTAGCAGCAAAGTGGGAAAAAATGGGAGGTTTGTGCAAAACAAATCAAAACACCAAAACACGACTCCTCGTATCAAGGCGAAGCTGTGAATGTTCCAACTGCCTTATAAGATCTATGCAGCAGTGTTGGCTCAAAAAAAACTGATGCATCAAAAAAATGAATATTTTTCCAAATTTTTCTTGAGATTTTTCTAATGCATCAGTGTTTTTTTGAGCGAACACTGCTTCATAGATCTTATAAGGCAGTCGGAACATTCAGGGCTTCGCCCTGATACGAGGAGTTGGGTTTTGATTTGTTTTGCGCAAACCTCCCATTTTTTCCCACTCTGCCTCTTATTATTACCCTGCTCATCTTTTCTAAGATCTTGTGCAGCCCTTTTCTTGAATTCGACTGCGTTGTGATTCATAATGCGATTATTTTCCCTCCGCTTCCCAAATAATGCGGAATATCCATGCTTGGGGTGTTTTTTTAGTGTCAAATTTCGACATTTAACTAGATAATTTGGATAGGTTTTTTTAAAATCAGCCGAAAGATTTTGTAGTCCTGAGTTCAAATCAAAAAAGAAACTTCAGCTGCGATCTCTTTTCGTAAAATTATATGGGCTCAAATACGGCTAAATTGGCCAAATTGGGACAATTAACTTGTGATATATTTTGCAATATTGAATTGCATGCGGCGATTAAACCCGTCATAGAAAACGTTTAAATATCGTTGAAGCAGGCTATTTGTCATAAATTCTACGTCACTAGGAGCTAAATTTTTTTCAATTCATTTTTTGTTAGGCGATCACTGCTCCAAATACTTTGTAAGGCAGTCAGAGCATTCAGGACTTCGCCCTAATATGAGCAGTCTGGTTTTGTTTTGTTTTGCACCCAATTTGCAAGTTTTATTTCCCACTCTCCCGCTAAACAAACCTGTTCATTTTTTCTAAGATTTTGTATAGCCCCTTTTTTGAGGTCGACGGTGTTGTGACTCTGCGTGCGGTTATTTTTGTTCCGACTTTCAAATAAAGTCCTGATTATTTACGCTTGGGGTGGTTTATTTCATTCAGTCATTTTTCGGTTTTTTAACTATCGCTTTTTGGCGGAACATCTTATGCCATCTGAACAAAATTGTTTTCCTGAGCTTAAACTCAAAAAAATTACCTATGCGAGTAAAGCTGCTAATTTTACCAAATTGGGATAATTAACGCGTGATGTATTGAATTCTTATAGCACACGTTAGCGACTAATTATTGCGTTGCAAATTGAATTGGGGGCAGCAATAATGTCCTATCAAAAGAATACGAGAGGCTTAGCGTACCCTTTGTATTTAACATAGCGTATAAGGGGATAAAAAAAAAGGTGGAAAAGCAACTTTTTTTGTTTTAATTATCCGTCAATTTTTTTACCAATTTTTTTTGTTGGCCTTAAAGTGCAGACGCAACATTCAGGGCTTCACTATGATGAATGAGCACTCTTGTTTGACTGTAAATTCGTCTTTATGCTTCATTCGACTCGAACTTTTATTTCAATTTTGTGTATTAATTTATGTGTCGATTTTAAGTCGGATATAAAAACCTCTTGATCTAGAACTAATGTCGAACACTGGCCTTTACGAGCTGCCTTTGTCGAAACGTAATTTGCAAATTTTGATCCGGTTGCTGATTTTATTCAAAAACTAGCAGCAACTTTTGCAAAGTTTTCAGTTGAATGAACAAAGTGAAGATTTGTAGCTAAGCTTGCATATTTTTCTTTTAAAAAAAAGGAAATCCTTCGTTAAGAATCATCTAATGTTTTTCCAAAATCATGAAAAAATATCTGTTTTATACGCATTTCATTTCCCCTGTGAGCTTATTGGGAGGATAGTCTTGCCAAAAAGTAATTTGATTTTAATTGTAAATGTTGCTCATCAGTTTTAGACACAGATGGATTTTTCATCTTCAACCCAAAGTTATCAATTATTAGTGGAAGTTTATAAAATGAAAGCAAATACTTTTATTCTTGGTCACTAGTCAATTTAATTCTCATCATCAAAAGCCAATGAAACTATTTATTATCAATTTCAGACCGTTTGTGTTCTCAATAAAACCGTTTATTTTTTTCTACGATGTTGTTTTTCTATGATGAATTTTTTTGTTTGATTATGTTCCGGACTAGATTTTCTTGTGAAATAAGCGATTTTAATGGATTTATTGGCATAAAATTTAAAGAATATAAGCAATTTTTATGACCCTTTTATCCATGAGAATGGATTTTTAGTGGCTTTTGATCGTTATATATAGTCCATTTTTGATTTCAAAAAATCGATTTTTTTTGTTCTTAAAACCATGAAAAATGATTATTTTTTGCGAAAGTTCTGCAAAACAAGAACCCGAACGAACATGTTTATCCTGGTGAACACTACCATCCCCTCCACCTCGCCACTTCTCACCGGCCACACAAACACGCTTCCATCCCTCTCCCCTACACCCTCCGTCATCCCCCTCAATTTAATCCCCTCCTAAGTTAACCACCCCCCCCCCCCCCTAAGGTTTCATCCCCCTCCCCCTATATAATCTGAAGTAAGAATAGCATATAAACCTTGAAGTAAGGAGCATTGCTCCTTAATTCTCCTACTCATGCAGTTAGAATGCAGCCTAGATAGTCTCCTAAAAACTAAGCATGTCAATTGTTTTCCTAGAAAACCAAAAAAATATTGAATAACAAACGGCAGACGTTTAATTCCAACGTTACTAACAAGTTGACAATACTATTCGATAGTTTCAAGTTATAACATTTAGCCAATCAGCTCCAAAAGAAATCAGTGTTTGTTGATAAGAAAAAAAAACTTTTATTAAGGGTTAAAAATGAATAATGATTTCGGTTAACATCAACTGTGTTGACTACTTTCGAATATTATTCATGATTTCAACAATTTGTATCTATTTAGGGAACACTTCAATCGGACTATTGAAATATTGAAACGGCAAAAATATAGGTATAAATTGTTCGATAACATTGCAAAAGTTATTGTTCCGACTTTCGATACGAAAGTAACGGAATATTTGTGCTCGGGGTGGGTTTTTTTAATCCGACTTTCGATACGAAAGTAGCGGAATAATTTTGCTCGGGGTGGGTCTTTTTTTCTTCAGACAAATTTCGACTTTTTAACTAGCCATTTTCGACGGAATTATTTATATCATTCAAAAGGTATTGTTGTCCTGAGCTTAGATTTGAAAGGATATTTCACCTGTGATTATTTTTTGTTAGGTTACGGGGGTTGATGAAAGATTGCCATTTTGGCCAATTTGGGACAGTTAACGCGCGATATAATTCGCGCTATTAACGCGTAAGCGGAGATTTAATCCCTCTTAGAAATCGTTCCAAATTGGTTGAAAGAAGCTTATTTGCCATCATTGATTTGTTACAAGGAGCAAAATCTATCTTATAGTTTATATGGCGTGTGGGGGGATGATTTTGACAAAAAAAATCAAAATTCAGAAATTTTTTTTTTCATTTTGTTTAATTACATTTACTTTTTTAATGTTAAAACTGCTCCATAAACCTTAAAAGGCAGTCGGAACATTCAGGACTTCGCCCTGATACGAGCAGTCTTGTTTCTTTGTATATTTTTAAGGAACACTTCAATCACACTCTTTTAATAGGATTGTTGAAATATTGAAACGGACCAATATATAGATATAAATTGTTCGATAAAAATGCAAACATTTTAAAAAATTTGCTGTACATTTATCTATTCTTGCTGTACCGCAAAAACGATAAAAACCTCCAGGAGAAAAAATTCACCACCCAAGCATCTGCCCAAAAAATCGATCGCAAGCAGATTGCATGAGTTGGAGATGTGCTCGAATAAAAAAATGGTTAAAGGCTTTTTTAACTGAAGAAAACAGAAAACAGATCAAAAATAGGACTCAGATGAATTTAAGAAGACCAGAAAAATTGTTCGCCGAAAAATTGATCTGATTGTACCATGCTATCTGAGGTAAAGTATTTCATCCTGACTTCTTTACAATAAAATGCTTGACATAGAACATTTTCTTAAAGATATAGTTGATTTTTTCAAAAATTTGATTCCCTTAATGCAATGCATTGAGCCCAACCAATTTTAAAACTCCTCGGAGATCAATTTAATTAGTTTTGAGAGCAAACAATAATAGTTTAAATTTTTGTTTGAAAAAGATGCATAAGCGGAAAACAGTTTGAAAGCTGAAAGAACAGAATAATCAATTAATAAACCCCCAGCACTGGATTTTAGGGGATAATATTCAATTATATTGCGTTCTACTTGTCACTCATTGTCAAAAAAAAATCATTAAATTACAATCGATTAAAAATTGTTTTTTTTATGTTGAATTTTTGGTCGATTCAATTAAATCCATTTTATTCGTTTATAATCAAATATAGTGGATTATAATTTTTTCATCTTGTTGAGTTATCGCCGATGTGGCTAACTCATAGAGTAATTTTGGATAGGGTACACCGTCTGCTCGTCACGCTATCTTATTTTCGGCCGGATAGATTCGTGCAACTTCTTAGTCTAATACCGGTCCTAATCTTACTCTTATACTTACTAGTCTCAGGGTGTTTAACTAATCTCTGCTAGGCTCAATAGATGTAGGGTATACTGGTTTATTGCGGCTGCTGAAGTTCTCTTGGAGAGGCAACTAATTTTTAAGTTAAATTCAAATCTCTCTGGTGCTGAAATTACAAGTAATTTCAGCACTTACAAATAAGTGGGTTGTTAGTTAGATGGATTATGATTGGTTAATATTAAATATTTTACAGTGGTAAAATATCCAATTTATCCAATTATAAAATGTAGTTTAGATCAGGTTCCACCCATCCGGGTTTTACAGATCTTTTTAGAATTATCTTTCTGCAATTTGAAGGATGGATGATGAACGTTGGTATTTGGCGAACATCATATTCAAGTCCGATTCCTCTTTGTCGAAGAAGTTCAAGGACGCTGGAGTTAGGGACATACAATCGTTGCGTCGTCTTTTGACAACGACTGTGATCCCCAATGAAATCAATCTGATTTCAAAATGATTTGCGATGACGGGTTTTTCTGTATTATGTAGAGAACTTGTTTTGTGTTCAACCTCGTCTGGGAATGGCGTGGAGATCGTGTGTGGAAGGGATGCCTCGTAACTCGGATCTGTACGTATACTTGAACATCGAGGTGGTCATTGGTCTAGTTCAATGAAGTCCTTTTCTGCCAAGTCAAGTCGTACTCTAAATCCTTTGAGTTGTGATTCTGGCCGGCATATTGGTTGTGCTTAGCCATTCTTTTGTTCGAGTGCAATGGGATCATCTAGTCTTTGGATGTTCGTCTTTGTTGTTGTGTATTGATCTATCAAAGTATGATTTACATTTTATAAAATTATGTTAGTCCAATTTTTTAATCATGATTTTAGTTAATCGTTTTCACAAAAGCGTTTTGTTTTAGTTTGGTTATTTTGAAGAGTTACTCACCCTTGAGTACCTCTTATTAAAAATAGAAGTGTGGTCACAAAACGTGGATGTAGCGCGGTGGGTTTGGCCGGCTATAGAGCATGCTCAGGACGTCCTCTCTGGTGGGTTAGGCCAGGAGTGGGAGTATGATTTCGTGCTGTTTCTTTGAGAGGTCCTGTTATGTGATAACGTTTTATGCTGGGTTTATGTTGGTCTTTCTTATGTTACTTTGGTCGTGTCCTTTTTTCAAAATCAAATTGTTTTTGGTATGGGTTTGTCTTGCGACTTTTTTGTGTTTTATTTTTTCTTTCTTAGACTTTATAATAGTCTTCAAAAGAATAAATTATCCGGTTTTAAACTGGGTTAATCCAGTTTGGGTACCGTTGGTTTTCTTTTCTTAGTCATGCTGTTATATTGTGATTTGTGGTGTTTAGTAAGATGCGTTGGTTAGTTTTGTTTAGTATATAATTCCTTTCCAACCGGGTTAAAGGAAAGTTTGAAACTTGTTATCGTGTGTTAGAGTTGTTGAGTCTGAAAACTTGAGTCTGAAACTTAAAATCATTATTTAAACAATTCTTCGTGGGCGAGCTGTGCGAGTTTGGATAGACTTCTTGTGCGATTGAATGAAAATATCAAAAGGTTAGTACTGCATTCTCATTTTATCAATTTATTACATAGAATTTGAATTTTACTGCGTTTGGGGGAAATTTAAAATTATAAATTTTCATCGTAATTATTTTTACTGCTTCATGGGGAAATAATTTATAGATTAATTTACTACATTTGGTATGAATTTTATTACATTATTTAGTGCAAGATATTAATGAATTTTAAGAGAATTTTAACAAGTTTGTATTTTTATTTTTCTTTTCTGTTTTGTAGGTGATTGTGGTGTGAAGACTAGAAATATAAGTGAATCATTAATAAAAAAAGGTTAGTACTAATTTAAATTTATTAATGAAGAGTATTTTGAACTGTTAATCGTCTGGGAAAAAGCCGTGGGGGAAAATGTCGTGTACCATATCTGATGTTGTTAGTAATTTGGCTAGTATGCGAATGATGTTTTTAGTTTGGAGCAGTGGCCAAAGCAATTGAAGTGCTTTAATGGTTTTTAGTTCTTCGGTGCCTACTGCAAACTCGTAAGGTGTGTTTTGAATGGGGTTATATATTTTGTGATTATATTTAGTTTTGTGAATGAATTCTAATATTGGTATTTCTATAGGCTGGATAAATTCATGCGGGATAAGGAAGGGTCTGGATTCTTCGGCGTTAAAGGTCTTCGTGATGGGACAAAATATATATATTTGGGTTAGTGGGTCATAGTTGCGAAGGATGCCGTGGAGGTTGTTATCTTTGATGCAATATGTGAAATTAAGGAAAAATGGTGATGTGTATTTTGAGTTAGGAAACTGAAAACGATGGTGTGGTTGTCTTGATGGGGTATGCAAATCAAAATGATTTTGTATGAAACGATAGTATGTATGTGTGTGAGTTTGTTTAGTGCGTAACATAATGTCGTGGGAAAAGCGCAAATTGCGTTCATGTGGTGCAAGAAAGTGAAAAGTTAGTGAAAATAACTGAAACTTGTCATGGAAACTCTCGTAAGCTTGAATATCAGCTAGTGCTTCAGAAATGGTGTGATCATATTTTCTATCAAAAATATTAAGTGTGAATACGTATGACGTTTTGATGAAATTTTTTTCTGTTAGTTGTGGGTTAGCGAAGGGGTCTTCATCCAAAAATTGGTCTTGATTAGGTCGGATGATATTATGGTCGTAATCTTCTATTGTAAATTCGTTAGTGAATGTTTGGTGCAGTGAATGTTTTTAATAATTTTTTATATCCTACGTAAGTAAATTGTCTAGGTGTTAGTGTTGTAGTGAGTCTATATAACATGTCTTTGTTCTTTTCTATGTCGTCATGAGTATTAGTTAGTGGTAGGCAAAGGGGGTTAGTAAAATGATAATAAGCTGTCCAATGAAGTGTGGGCATTAAAACATGTTCATCTACGAAACTACGCGTGTCATTAGTGTCGTTAGGTGTATTTAATGTATATCGTGGAAATGAGGGTAAGGTGATTGCTTGAAAATTTTTCGGCGTGTTGGTGTATTGCGGGTGATTAATATATTCGCAGGCTGTTCCGGGTATGGTCGGGAATGGTGATTCGGGAATTTTCTTTTTAAAGTGCGATAAGCTCGGTTAGTGCTACTAGGTGTTTCGGTGGATGTGGATGATTGGGTTAATGATGCAGTGTAAGCTGAGGAAGGTGTAGGAGTAGCTGGGTTTGAGGATTCTATTGTGGATGAAATTGATGTTTTGTGAGGGTGTTAGGGTGTATTAACTGTTGTTGTAGGGTAATAAAATTATCGAGTTCCTGGGAAATTTGGGGAGTATCTGGAGAATTATTATATAATCGGTCGGAGTGAAGTGGAGAGTAGGTTGGGGTCACTTGCGAAGCATAAGAAGGAGTGGAAACGGATGGGAGTGAATTATTTGATGGGATTGGTTGAAAAAGGGGTTTTGAAAAAATTGAGGAGTTGGTCTGAAAATTATTTGATGAAGATGGTTCGGAGTCTACAAATTCGTCAGGGGTTTCTATATTAGGGTTATTAAGTTGTGAGATAGAGCATAAAACTGAAATATCTAAGTTAGTATCAGAATTCGTGCTTGATGATATATTAATAATAGGAAAATCGGGTGGTGGGAAAGCAAAAAGTGGGATTATTGGGATTGGAGTTTGGAGGTTGGCTGGGTGGGAGTTTGAGCGGTGTAGGGCTCCAAGTTGTCGGCTCATCGTGGGCTAAAAAATGACTACTTTGAGACTGAAAAGTGGTGGTGTGGGGTTGTTCTATAATTTGTTCGTATGTATTATCATTTTGTGAATGATGTGTCATTATATGTTGGATGGGACTTTGTGGTATATTTGGTCTAGAATTTGGGTTATTTGCGATTGCTAGGTTTCGGAAAATACGTGGGACTAATGATAATGGATGGTTTTGTGGTAGGGGTGGCAACTGTGGTGCGGTAGGTGTTATATCTATATTATTATGTTCTTCGTCGTAAGTGTTCTGTCTTGTGGATATTTTCGTGATATATTCTTTTATTTGTGCGTCTAGAAGTATTTTGTTTATTGATGATGAAAAAATTCCAAAAAATCCTGCAAACAGTATGCGTGCTACACTTGCTTGTCTGTTTACCTGTGTGTGTATAGCGCATGATTTATAGATTCCTTTTAAAAGTGAGAAAAGAAATCCTATAAAGTTAAGCCTTGCGTATAAGTTAGTTAATTTTTCTAAGATGTAATAGGCTCATCCTAGAAAAGCTAAAATTTCATTTTTTGGGTGACAAAATTGAAAATATTCATAGGTGAAATATCCTGTTGTCTGTATTTTTCACCGTTTAAATATATATAGTCTTTAATGTCTTTAAAATATCCGCTATAATCTTGTGTATAAATATCTGCAAATCCTGCGGTTTCGGCAAGTTTTCTTAAATTTTGGTCAATTGACTGTCTTTGTATAGTGTTCATTTGTGTTAATAATTCTTGAAAATTTTGTGTTCTAATGTGATGTTGGATATCTGATTTAGAATATATTCCAATTGATTGTAAATCAATATTTGGATTTCGAGCAATAGCTCTGATGCTTTCGGGTGAAAATTTTTTGAGCGATTGCATTAACGTAGGGTATGGAGTAAGGAGATAGTATTTATCTTCATCAGGATTCAATTATACTTTATTGTGGCTATTTTCTGATCCACATGGGACTGCGGTATCCCAAAAATATGTTCGTCTTGAAAGTGTGTCGATAAAATGTACTTTATTTTTATAGAATATAGGGATTCTTTAATAACAGCGTTTATCTTCAAAAACATATAGTGGTGATACATTTTTGGTACAAGTATAAAACCATAAACTATTTCCTTCGTAGTCTAGAAAATTTGATCTATTTCCTAACAATAAGTATCCTGCGTAGGGTATTTTTAATACTGCTAGTGCGAGTGATTGTAGGATTTGTGTCCTGTCCAATTCGCATAATTGGTGAAGTGTTTCTAATTCGGAGAGTGACATTTCTTGAAAAATTCGACTAACTGTGTAGTCTATATTCATATCTAAGTAAATATATCATAATGGATATTACCAAAGTAGGTGTTATTCATTAGTGATAGTTCTTGTAAGCGTGTACTTCTACTGTCATGTGGCTTTAGTTTTCCACCAGGTTGACCTGTGCTTTTTTGAAAGTTAACTGCAATGTATGATGTTCCTTCCTTTATAGGGTGACTTGTGGCATAAGGGTCAAATTTTTTTTCCAGTGGTCATGTCGAATTTTTTTTTGTATTCGACAAGTATTTCAGAGTTTTGTGTCTTATTTCAGAGTATTGTGGATTTCTGTAATTACTTGCAATTTCTGTTTCTTGATAGATTTGGAAACGTGTTAATTTATTTTCTACATCATGAATATTTCTAAAATCATTACTTTGTTTTCGGGATGTATTTTCTTGTTCGTATGGAATTGATTCTTTTCAATATTTTTCATGAAATTTTAACATTCGAGCGTGTATTTTTGCTACTTGGAATGTTGTGCATGTATCTTCGGGAAACCAAGCAATTGTTGCTTGGATCCTTGTTGTAGGGTCAAAATAACCTTGATCATTTTTGCAAGGTAATCTAATTCCTTGATAGATCATTGTGTTATCAGATAAATCTCGTGTTAGTTTGTACTTTTTCGAGTTGTATTTTCCAATCAAAGAACATTATTTCTTGATATCCTTTATTTTTTGTGTCTGCTTTGCAGTTTGAGGGGTCATTAATTCCAATGTGTGGCATCCAGTTTTTATCATGTATGTCATAAGTTAATCTTCCGTGTGCGCCGTTGTATGGGTATTTTTCGTCTCCTCTTATATGTCCTTGATATCTTTCAAGTTCTGCTTGATGTACAGAATCGGCAAAGACTTGAAAATTTACTATTTTTCTGTCTGTGTTTTTATTTCTTGTGATCTTAAGTCCGAGTAGTTCGTTTTTACAATCGTCGGGATTTAGATGTAGAAGTCGTTCTATATTACTGTGATAGAATGATTCGTGATCGAGTCGGTTTTTATTTCCGTTTGAAACTTGTGAACAATGTACTTTATTTTCGGAAAATGTTGCTGTAAATTTATTTCCTTTGACTGTTGTTGCTCGGGTTTTTGAATAGTGTCGCTATTACATTTGTAGTTTCTATAGCTTGTGGTTCTGTTTCGCATAGTGATACTTGATTTATTGCATATTTGTGTAGTGTTTTTTGTTCGTTTTCTTCACAATCGTAGTGTGTTACTAATAAATCCTGGGGTCCTGTGCGAGGAGAAGGATTTGTGTTCTGGTCGGAAAATATTAGAAAAAAGATGTGTTGAAATGTTAATATTTTTAGAATATACATGTGTATGATAATCCTGAATATGGGTTATAAAATGTTATATAGCCAATTGTGTTTTTGATATATCTATCGTATTTATGTATTACTTCTGTTGTTATAAATGGTGGTGGTAGCGATTGAGCTGTTATATTTTGGGGATTTAATGGGTAAGGATGTTGAACAATATTATTAAGTTTGATCGTGATTTCGAATTTCAATTGGAGACTATTTTGTTGGAGTATTTGAATATTGTGTTCACAAATATCTTCGTGGATATTTTGTCTATATTGTAGTCTATTGAGTGCCCAACTGTGGAGTCGGTTACTATCTTGATGTTGTCCAAATAATGGTGGGGGTGCTACGAATGTATTCCAATCTAATCTTAAAGGGATATTTGTTGATGATTGTTCTCGATATCTAGCTTCGAGGTTATTTGGAAAATTTAAAGGGAAAAGCGTTGGTGAAATCTGGCTTAATGATGGTGTTGACGGTAGTGACAATGTTTCTGGTAGTGATTATGATGTTGTTGTATCTGTAGAAATGTCTATTGGGTCGTTTACTAAGTTTGGTTCACCTTGTGTATATGAGTGCGTTGTCCAATATGGTAGTCGTGTTGTGGGATTGGGGGGGGGGGGGGGGGGTGGTTAAAGGGATTTTCACGTATTTGTTCAGATGTTGTTGTTGAACCTAAATAATCTGAGGGTATACTTGAGGTCTTGAGGTGCTAAGTTGTGAAAGAAGTGGGGGAGTTTCTGGTAATATACTATTTGGGTTTTCTGAAGTTGTTGGTGTTGGTGATTGGGGTATATCAAAATGAACTCTGGGGGTTTGAAAACTTCTGTTTCGTCGTGGATGTATAAATTGTCTATTTATTTCGACTGTATTTTGGTTTTGACTAATGTTTCTTATTCTATTTAATTCTTGTGGTAATTTTGGGTACAAATTATATGTTGGTTCACTTAGGGGTGCCTGTCGCTGAACTGGTTCTAATGGTTCGGATAAGCGGGCGTGTCGTTCTTCAAAAGTGTATGGATTATCTTGGAAAGAAATTCGTGTGGATGTGTGGGGGTTTTGGGTAGTTGTAGGTATTGTCGGGTTTTCTTGGGATGATGTCGGTGAAGACTGATATTGTGATTGTTGGTTAGCAATTTTTGAAAGTATTCTGATTGATTTTTGCTAGTGGAAAAAATTATGTTTATTGTAGTATTCTTCAATAAAAAGAAATAAAAGGATTGTTGCTAAAGCAAATGTGATTATTACCTTTTTTATACATTTGCACATTGTCAATATTAGGGATGATAAAAATATAATGAAAATTATAAATAGTAAAAAAATATCTGTTCTGTTAAAAATTGTTCATATCATTTAAATAACTTTTGGATTATCGTACCTGTGAATGTGGTCAATGATTTAGGAAAGTTGGAGATATATTTCGAATAGAGAGTAGAAAATTAAAAAAATGTTGCAAGAAATTATTAAAATTATTATAAAAGCTTCAAAAGTATCAAATAGAAATATGAATAAAAGTTTGAGTAGTATGAAAAAGTTAATGAAAATGTTTAAAATTGTACTTTTAAAGATATTGACTGATCGAGAGAAGAGCATTTAAGAAACGATTTCTTTGTCGAATATTTTTTGTTGTTTGAGGCGAGATTCAAGTGTGGTCGAGTTATTTATTGATTTTTTGACAAGTGGGTTGAGTTTTATGAAAAGTTGTTGGGGGCTAATTTTATGGTGTTCGGGAGGTCTTCTTTGCTGTATTTTCATTTGTTGGGTGAACTGGGGTATTTTTGAGATATTTGTACTTTAGGCCAAATGAATATGGTCCTTTTTTACTTTAGGCTAATTTACCATTTTTGGTTGGAGGGTTTTTGAGGTCTGAGTTGGGAAAATATTGTTGATCTTTGAGTTATTAGATAGGGGAGGGTTATGATATTATGGTGGTATTTATTTTAGTTGTCAAGCTTTAGCGGGTTGCTTTGACCTGGAGGTTGTAAAAACATAGTTATAGATATGCCTGGAGTTTAATATCTTTCGTCTAATAAGTTGGTGTTATAGTTATAGAAGGTGACAAATTTAAGTGAATCCTATTGACTGAATCTGAACTAGAATTGTTGCGTGTTTGTCAGCCTGTTATTTTGAAAAATGAAAGTTCAAAATAATTCAGAGGTGCAAAGATTATTAATTTTAAAATTAAAGTTGTTTTTGAAATTCAACTTTCTTTAGTATTTTAGATTGTATGATGAATGTTTTGTAGTTTTTACGTGGTTGATTTCTAAGTCGTGATGATTCTCTATGTTCTGATTTTTCTACTTGTTCTTGTGGTAGAATTTTTTCTATCATTTTCCTACTTTTTCTTTTTTTTGAGGTATTTTTTGGTCTGGCGTTTTTGTATTGTTTTGAGTTGTGGTTTGTTTTGGATTTTGTTTTTCGTGATGAACGTTGTGATGTTCATCTATTTCTTTTTCTGTTTGTGAATGATTCTGAATAATTTTTAAACCTGTGAAAGAATATAATTGAATTAATTCGCGTAGCGCGTACTCTTTTGGGTAGTAGGGCAATAGATTGTTACGATGTTGAACAATTTCCTTTTGATTCGAATCGGTGAGTTTATACTTTACGTCAGTGGGTTTGGCAATTATTTGGTATGGTCCTTTTCGAAGGAGTTAAAATTTTTTAGAGATTCCTTTTGTGTATTAAAGTTAGGTATTAGGACAAATGTTCCAATTTTTAAATCTGTGGCTGGTGTAAAGCGTGAATTAATTTGTTCGTTAATGTTTTGCCTTTGTAACAATTTCTTTGTTACTTTTTAGTAAATTTCATTGTGTTTTTTATCTCTATTTAAAATCCATTCGGTATGTGTGCCGGAGGCTAATTTAAGAATTTGTGGGTGATGAAAATGATCTTCGTCATATGTGTGTAAAGGTAGGTTATAACAAATTGAGTCTTTATTTGGATGGCAATAACCTTGTTATACCCTCAGCCGTTAGGTGAGGTATAAGCTATGTAATCTATGAAGTCAAAGTCTATGCTTAATCGCTAACTGAGAATAGAAATACGAAGAGTTAGAGAGCAACTTAAATTCAGTTAATAAAGTTAAGTCTGATTCGAATCTGACCTCGAAATCATGAGAGAGACAGAGACTCATAAATAACTATTGAATATGGTGTTAGGTTTAATAGGTACTTAATTTAGATCAGACTTCTATATGGTTCAGTTTACATAATGTTATATAAGTATATATGGTTAGCATTTAGGATGGACGTTTTGTTTTAGGTAGACATAGTTCTAGTATATCCCAATGGATAACAGTTCTGATCGGTATCTACTGTATCCGTATGGATAACATTCCCCCTGTTTCTTATATATGATGAACACATCATATATCCTCTGTATCTTCAGTAACGTCCTTGTTTGGTGGAATGGAAGATTTGGGGGCGTTCGTATCCAATGATATCTGAGATATCTGTTGGGCGTTCGTTTCCAATGATGTCTGCGGTATTTGTATGGTGCTCGGTATGTTGTTTTTCTCATCCTTCGCGTGTTTACTGGGACGTTTAGATCGTTCTTGTACTTCGTATTCCCTTTGAAAAGTCATTGAGTTTTTGGGTGGAGAGATGGACTTAAGAATTTTCATTGCGTCGTTAAAGCTGTCAATGAAGGATTTGTCCGGTGAGCTTGACGTTTCGGTTGGTCTGCCGATAACGTAACGTGAGCTAATTGCTCGTTGTAGGGGACTATTTGGAACACTGCGTTGAGCTGACGTAGCTGACGTATTTAAGTCTGACGCGAATTTTGTTCTCGGGCTACTCGGTGGTGACGACGTGTGTGCGGAAATTTTTGTTGGTGTGTGTAAGGTATTTATAGGCTCGGATACCTCTTCGATTGGGCCGCCTGTTCCTCCGCTGGTTTCTCTAACCTTTAGCTGTTCTGGTGTTTTGTCAGATGATTGGCACGGTGTTTTGTCTCTTGAGTCAATTTCTATACATTCTATATCGGTTGAGGACTCCTGGACAGTGCCTGTTTCGCCAGTTGGTTCCCTTTTATCCTGTTGTACCGTTATGAGACATACTTCGTTATCTGAAGTGCTTCCGGCGATTTTGTTAATCGGAATTGCATTTCCGAATTTAAGGGCAAGGGCGCTTGTTTTGGTCCGCGTGGATCTACGGATTGGAACTGCTGATTGTGATTTGGTACTGGCATTCGTATCTTGTGGCGGCGTAGTTTTGCGGTCCAGTTTTTTGGCTGGTGGCATTTTTGGTGATTGTCTCATGTCTTGAATTATTGAGTCGTCTGAAGAAATAGAAAATGATGTGTCACAGTCAAATTCTATGTTCTTATTTTCCTTGCGCACTTTATTGGGGCTGCCTTTTCCTTTTCGGCTTGGCGATTTTAGGATTTTTATAGTCGTTGTTTGGATTTTTACCGTGGGGGCTTTTGATGTTCTTGGGATTGTTCTATGAATCCGGTCGTGTCCTAGTTTCCTTCTGTTGGTTGTTTGTCGAATAAGTTCCTCGACATTCTTGGGCGGTTTTCGTTTTGGGCTCGTTGGTGTTGAGGTGTTTCCCGCCGGATTTCCTGGTTCCACTGATTTTTTCTTCGGGATTTTTGAGCCAGTTGGTTCACTCTGTTTAGCCTCTTTTTCTAAAATACGGGATTTTGCTCTTGGTAAATGTTTGTATGCTACAAATTCCTTTAGTTGTGCCGGTCTACATTTCCCATACACCCATGGATCTGGTACAAACGCTAGACCGTCGTGTCTTATGACCCTTGGTTGTTTTCCGTCTTCCCGGACCCATGCAGTGTGCGGGGAGTAGTTAATTAGTGACCCGTTTTCGATTACTTTGAATTGTGCCCCGAATACCCCAGGATTTTTTGTTTTGCGTGCTATGGTGCCCGATTTTCGTGCGACTTGTTCGATGCGTTTTCCTAACGCCGGGTCTATGGTGTTCTGGGGTCCTTTAAACCGATCTTTTAGAAACACCAAGGGAGCTCTTTCTATTCTTTGTTTTTCTTGTTGTGTAAGCCAACGAATTGGTTTTCGTGTTCTAATATTTGCTATATCATGTTTTGGGTTTTCGGCTAGAAAGGACCGTTTAACTTTTTGTAAATCATAGGGTATATATTAAGTGGAAGGTGCGCACCTATTGGAAATTTGCGCAGCAGGGCCTGGTCGAACAGTTCATCTTCGTCTGTGTCCGACAGTGAGATTTGCTTCTTTTGCTCTAAGCCGCCCTGGCTATGTTTCGTTTGTCCTGGGGTTTTGCTTCGAACCGCATGTGAAGATGGTCCCGCTGGATCACAAGATGGTTCGGGGAGATACGTTTGCTTGTACACCACACTGAGTTCATCCTCGCTATTGTTATCTCTATTCCAAATGGTCTCGGGCGTGAGGGTGGATTTTGTGAGCATCTTTTCATCTAGGCACGAAAGTTTTGTATTTTCCCATGAGAGATTAGAAATTTTAGGTGTAGTGCAAATATTAGTTAATGGTGTGTTCGGTTTACGCCCGTAGTGCGCTTCAAACGGTGTATTTTTTGTTGTTGCGTGTGGGGTAATGCGTAGTGTTTTGATTAGTTCCGCCACATCTGACGCTAATTTGTACGGTGTGTTGTTTTTATCGATCTTCATTATAGAGAGACGAGTTTTTAACGTTCTAATTAGTCTTTCTACCATGCCCATTGAGCGATGGTCATCCACTGGGGCGAATATTAGCTTAATGTTATTGTTTTTGCAATAGATCATAAATTTTTTAGCCCGAAACCCTTGAGCTTGATCACACCTGATATTCCTTGGTACCCCATGGTTGACCATATGAGTTTGCATAAATCTTATGATTGTTTCTGCTTTGTTATTTGCTACTACTTTTGCGTATGGGAATCGCGAGAATCTATCTACCCCAACTAGAATGTACACGTCTTTATTGTTTTCGTCCGATAGCGGTCCAGCGAAATCCAATTGGATTTCCTCGTTCGGTTCTACTACGGCGTCAAGGCTAGTGTAGTGTTTTTTTTTCGAATATCACCCGAAGATTCTCACCTTTAGTGCGGCATTCCTTGCAATTCTGAGATGCCGTCACTATGTCACGATGGAGGTATGGGTACCAAATATGCTTGGCAGCCTCTAGCATACTGCCTTGTCCTGGGTGAGTTAGGTGGATTGAATCTAAGATAATTTGTCTTAGCTGTTTCGGTATGACTATTCTGTCATCATAGAGTAGGACATTGTTTCGGACCGACAAACGGTCGCGCACGTTGTAAAAATAGGGACCGTAATAGGCTTTTATCTGCTCCCACTTCTGGTTTCGGATCATGTTGATCAGAGGCTGGAGGTTTCTGTCGCGTTTCGTGGCGGCCGCAATAAATTCCACGTCTAGTGCCTTGCGTAGATTTTTCCGGAAGAGCGGTACATGTTCCTCCTCCATAGAAATGGCTTGGCACTCTGTTTGTTGATCTGGTGGGTCTGTCTGGCATAGTTGATCTGACTTCCTGTTGAACGTGAAGCTATCTCTTGATGGAATTACTTGGTGTCGGACATCGCTAAACGAGAGTGTTGATTGGCTGGGTTTTTCTGACATTTCATTGAATGATGCAAACTTAGTAGGTGGAATCGTTACGGTTGTCTCTTGGCCGCTGTGACATTTCCTCATTATTCTCTTAAAAGGGGGTAGTGACATTCCTGTCTGTAATTAGCGATTCATCTTGTCGGCCACTGGAGCGGTAGATGGTGAATTAAAATAAACTTGTTGATGTTGATGATTAAATGATGTTCCTTCTTTACGTAATTTTCCGATTGAGGGCTGGTTGCCAATGTTCGAATTTAACGGAGAGTAATTTGAAATATTTGGATTTGACGGAGTGTGATTTGAAATTTTTGAATATGACGGAAAGTGACTGTTTGCTATAGGTTGATCCTTAACAGTGAACTGTGTTGCTTTTGTGTGCAAATTTGAACGATTAGAGTCTTCGTTCCGGTCGAGCTGCAATGTGCGTTGAAATCCGTTTGGATTTTCGATCATTTCAATGTTAGCTATAGTGCTGTCTTGAAATTCCAGGCAAGAAATGAAATCATCAATGAGTGCGACTACGAAATGTTCATCCCAATATGCGGGAGGTTGTGGTTTTCCTACCGGATGGCGCGAAATATAGTCTATTAAGCCCATTTTATTGCCGGAAAGATGTTTGATGTCAAAATCAAATGGAATAAGACGGTCAATCCATCTAGTTAGGCAACTTTGATATGTTTTATTACTTTTATTGCTATTTAGGGCACTAACCAAAGCTTGGTGGTCAGTAATTAGTGTAAAACGGCGGCCATACAGATAATATTTAAAATGGTCAATAGCCCATACTGCAGCTAGGAGTTCCAATTCATTTACTGAATATTTATTTTCACATGCGTTTAGGAATCTGGACGCGTATGCCACCGTAGCCCATCCGTCTGGAGTTGCTTGTTCGAGGGCGGCTCCGATACCCTCGCGACTGGCGTCGCAGACTATTCGAGTTTCCCGGTTACTCACGAAGTGACGATTTTCTGTGATGTTTCGCACCGCTGTCAGAATTGTTTGAAATGCCTCTTCATGTTTTTGATCCCAAACGTAGTTAAATTTAGAAGAAGAAGATAAGAACGGCCTCAATGGTGTGCACAGTTGTGCCAGTTTTGTTATAAATTTATCCAGATGGTGGACCGAACCCATAAAACTTTTGAGTTGTTTGAAAGTTTTTGGGTGTTGTAGTTTTGTGATCGCATCAGTTTTCTTATGCATTGGTATTATCCCGTATTCGTTTATAATGAACCCCAGCCATTCGACTTCTTTACAGCCGAATTTGCATTTATTTAGAGAAATCGCCATATTTTCTTGATCTAATTTGTCTAAGACCTTTTTCAGTTTGTCGATGTGTTGCTCTTTCGTTCCGTGGGATATAATTAATATATCATCTAGAAACGCGAAAGTATCCTTTTCGTTGTTTAACGTTAGGTCAATGGCTTTCTGGAATTCTGCGGGCATGTCCGTGAGCCCGTAAAATCCTGTTTGGAACTGATAGGTTCCCGTCGCTTGTCCGCCAATTATACTAAAGTTACACTGCGTTTTAGTTTTTTCATCCAATTTCAATTGACTATAGGCATATCGAAGATCAATGGTAGAAAAATACGTTGTACGTGGTTTGCCATTGCCCTCTTGAGCTGATTGTGCCACATTATCGAGCAGCACGTCGATGTTAGGCATCTGGTACTTGTTTTTATGTATCGCTTTGTTAATTTGTTTTGAGTCCATTGCTAATTTTATTGAATGATCTTTCCTTACCATTTTTACGATTGGACTAATAAATTGTTTGTCGCTACAGCTGTCGAGTTTCACGATATGTCCCTGGTCAATTAAGGATTTGAGTTCTTGTTCAACTTTTTCCTGAATATGAATCGGAATTCTGCAACCTTTTTGTTGCAGCGCCTTGAAGTCATGTAAGAATTTTGAATGCACTTCGTGGTTTTTAGAGCGACCGATACGTGTGCACAACCCCGGGTATGCTGATTTAACCCAATTTGTGATGGCCGTGTCCGATTGTTCTGATTCTGTTATGTAATTGATTGACTTACCAGTTGGTTTTTCTTGCTGAAGGTGAATGCCTAGTTGTGGTAGCAAATTTCTACCCAGTATGTTTGCCCGTTTATCGACAACCATCACAAATGGCGCCGTGTTTTTTGTCCACCCTCCTGATTCTATAGGGGCAATCAGCCTGCCGAACGCCGGGATTTTGGAACCATTGTAGCAGACCATTCTGTTAGCCTCGTCGTTTTGGTTGAGTTGAATACGTCTAGCTCTTAACACCGTATTTTCTAATATGACCGCTGTTTTATTGTTTACAAATGACGTTGGAGATCCTGTATCTGCAATGAAAGTAATACTGTTATTACCAATTTTGACTCGAATGAGATGTCCTATTAAATCGTTCGTTGTTAATTTTCCTGCCGTTTCTTCCTCGAAGTGTACAGCATTTACGCTGTTGTCCTCTGGGTGTATGAGTTCCCATCCCGGAACGACATCCCCTGCCTGGAGATAGTCAACATACGCCGCTATATCGGTGTCCTGGATGTTTACTTCGGGATTTGTTTCTTCACTGATTGCATTAACGTTTGAGGAATTACAGAGTCTTGCGTAGTGTCCTCTTTTTGTGCATTTATTGCAAATTTTGTCTTTTGCCGGACATTGTTGGAGGTGACCGGGTCCGAACGGATTACCGCACTTAAAACAAGATTGTTTTCTGTCTCTATCTTGTCGTTGCGAGCTTCCCCGCTGTGGTTGTCCTCGACCTCTATTGTTTCCCCTTCTATTGTTACGGTAAGGGTCCCCTCCTCTTTTTTGGATGAACCCAACTGGTTCAGTTTTTATGTCCGTTTGTTGAGAAGGATTTGTCGATGAACCCTGCTTACGGATTTGATTTTGGTTTTCCAACCCTTTTTCCCTGCGTATTGCGTATTCAAACGCTTGCTCCGGGGTTTTTGTCTCGGCTAGTAGGTCTTTTTGTACTTCATCGTTTGTCATATTTGCTGTGAATAAGTCTCGGATAATTTCTGTTTCTAACGTGTTATTATTGCAATTAGGACATTTGAAGTTTCCCTTGATGACCAATTCCGTGAGACCGCAGTGGAACTGTTCCAGCGTTTCTGTTTTATTCTGCTTTCTTGTGAATGCCTCGTATCTGTCAAATGTAACATTACGGTCTTTAATGAAGAGGTGCTCTAATCGATTCCAGAATGCTCTCGTTGATATTTCTTGTATCTTTAGGTCTGGGTAATGTTGGTTCAGACGTCTTTCACCTTCGTTTCCAAGACTGAGGTAAATATAGCTTCTGACTTTAATGTCGGCTTCCTCCCATGGTATTCTATCCACGGTGGGTCCCAAGTTGTCCAATTGGGCACATTGGTTATCCCATTGTATCTTTTTCTCTTGGTTACGAATGTTCCTGTCCCTGGTTTGTGATTGAGTTTCTCCTTCTATAGGAAGTTCATAACCGGGTTCTTGCGGTTTTCTCACTGTGGGTGGGTCTCGTAATAGCTTTTGTAAGTTTATGCCATCTTTTGCGACAATTCCTAAGTAGAGTTGCTGATTCCACTTCTCCCACTCCGTTGGAGGTTCCGCCGAGGCTTTTTGCCAGAATGGGGCGATACCTAGTGGATTTTTTGTTGTGAGTGCTGGCTGCGCCATGTTATACCCTCAGCCGTTAGGTGAGGTATAAGCTATGTAATCTATGAAGTCAAAGTCTATGCTTAATCGCTAACTGAGAATAGAAATACGAAGAATTAGAGAGCAACTTAAATTCAGTTAATAAAGTTAAGTCTGATTCGAATCTGACCTCGAAATCATGAGAGAGACAGAGACTCATAAATAACTATTGAATATGGTGTTAGGTTTAATAGGTACTTAATTTAGATCAGAGTTCTATATGGTTCAGTTTACATAATGTTACATAAGTATATATGGTTAGCATTTAGGATGGACGTATTGTTTTAGGTAGACATAGTTCTAGTATATCCCAATGGATAACAGTTCTGATCGGTATCTACTGTATCCGTATGGATAACAAACCTTGTGCATTTTTATGGGAATTTGCTGTAAACATAATTGGTTTACGTGGCTTTTGATTAAAAACCATTTCGTATGGTGACATTCCTAGAATTGTCGTGATTTGTGAATTATATGCTAAGAGAAATAATTTTACATCTGCTGACCATTCTGTGTATTTTGTATCATTTCCGTTTATTATACATCTGAGATATTCTTGTAGTGAACGGTTCATACCTTCGACTAAACCGTTTGTCCAAGGTGCATGAGATGTACGTGGTTTGTGTTTGATGTTATATAAGTGGCATAGTGTGATGGTTTCATTATTTATGAATTCTGTACCGTTGTCTGTAACTAAGATTTCGGGTAATCCGAATTTAGCTATCCAATGTTCAAGAAGCGTCGTGTAGGCATAATAAGTGTCACAATGCGGTACTGGGTTGAGTGCTACATATTGTGTAAATGCGTCAACAATTATGTGGGAGTTTCCTTCAGATGATGGTGAAATTGGTCCTTTTGTATCGAATGAAATGCGATGATTAAAATATAAACTTTGTCCTTTAAAATCTTGTTTTTGTGCTATTTGTTTTTGATTTGGGTAAGGTTTATTTAATTGATATACTATACAATCATTGCATAATACTTTTATCCAAATTGGTGCATTTGGGAAATAAAAATTTTGTGTAAAGTTTGAGTATGTTTTCTCTGATCCGGAGTGTCCTTTCGTATTTTGGGTATGTGAGATGTTAAAAGCAAGTGAGATGTTAAAATCCCATACTTAAAGGAAGACAGGGAACTTTACAATCATTTAATTGATATTCTAAAAGATCTGTAATTTCATTAATTGCTGTGTTATTAAATTTTCGGAAATATCGGAGGAGTGTTTTATTTCCTAAAACTGTGGTATGTGCTTTTACGGGCTTAGTTTTGTATTTGTGCCATGATTTTAATTGTCTAATTACTGGGTCGAAGTTTTGATATTGTTTTAAAAGTTCAAGTGTAATTTCATCTGTTGGAGGGAGAAAAATGTTTTCAATTTCTAGTTTTGATAGGGGAACTGTGTCAAGTGGGTCATGCAGGTCAAAAACTTGATTTATAGTGTATTTTGAATCATGTGTTTGTGGTCCTGATAAATTTATTTTATCAGTTAAATTTTCTTTTTCAATTAATGGAAAAAGGTCTTTTTTATGCGAGTGGTGTTTTATTCTTTTTTGTTGAGTGTTATTTTTTATCCATTGTGAGTATGGAATTGGTTTGAAAGTTGATATTCCTAGTAAATCAACTTCGTAGTGATTATTTTGGCAATCTAAAAAAAGTGGAAAATGTTGTAGGTTATTTATCTGTGATTGATCAATGTCAGTTTTTACTGCATATTTGCATTCTAGTCGGGTTGATGTTTCATCTTTTGCGAGATAAAATTTAATATTTTTTGGTATTTCAACTGTAATTTTTCGAGTGAGTAATTCAAGTGGCGTATTTCGACTTAATGTATCTGGTAACGCAAGATTTTTTCCTGCTGTCAAAACTATATGTAGGTTTGGAAATTTCATTAGAATTAGTTGAAATCTATAAACTCTATGATTTGTATTGGATTTTTGTGTAAAGAGAAAAATAGTTGGTTTATGATCTGTGAACAGAACTGTTGGTTGTTTTGATCCAAGTATTAGAAATTCATATTCTGTAAGTGTATAAATTATAGCTGTACTTTCTCTCATTATAGTTGAGAGTCGTAGCTCTGCTTGACTGAATAATCGTAAATTTGCTGAAATAAGGTTCACTTTATTTGTACCACTATGTGATTGTAGCAATGCTGCGCCGATGCCAAAATTTTATGCATCGCACATTGCATAGAATGGTTGATTTGGGTCTGGAATTGTGTTTGACATTTGTTCGGTTACAAAATTTTTAATTTCTTCAAATCGTGTTTGATGTTCAGTGGTCTATTCAAAGTTATTTTAGTTGTCAAGTTTTAGCGGGTTGCTTATTTTTGACCTGGAGGTTGTAAAAATATAGTTATAGATATGCCTGGAGTTTATTATATCTTTCGTCTAATAGGTTGGTGTTATAGTTATAGAAGGTGACAGATTTAAGTGAATCCTATTGACTGAATCTGAACTAGAATTGTTGCGTGTTTGTCAGCATGTTATTTTGAAAAATGAAAGTTCAAAATAATTCAGAGGTGTAAAGATTATTAATTTTAAAATTAAAGTTGTTTTTGAAATTCAACTTTCTTTAATATTTTAGATTGTAGGATGAATGTTTTGTAGTTTTTACGTGATTGATTTCTAAGTCGTGATAATTCTCTATGTTTTGATTTTTCTACTCGTTCTTGTGGTAGAATTTTTTCTATCATTTTCCTATTTTTTCTTTCTTTTTGAGGTATTTTTTGGTCTGGCGTTTTTGTATTGTCTTGAGTTGTGGTTTGTTTTGGATTTTGTTTCTCATGATGAACGTTGTGTTTTTCATCTATTTTTTTTCTGTATGTGAATGATTCTGAATAATTTTTAAACCTGTGAAAGAATATAATTGAATTAATTCGCGTAGCGCGTACTCTTTTGGGTAGTAGGGCAATAGATTGTTACGATGTTGAACAATTTCCTTTTGATTCGAATCGGTGAGTTTATACGTTACGTCAGTGGGTTTGGCAATTATTTGGTATGGTCCTTTTCGAAGGGGTTGTAATTTTTTAGAGATTCCTTTTGTGTATTAAAGTTACGTATTAAGACAAATGTTCCAATTTTTAAATCTGTGGCTGGTGTAAAGCGTGAATTATTTTGTTCGTTAATGTTTTGCCTTTGTAACAATTTCTTTGTTACTTTTTGGTAAATTTCATTGTGTTTTTTATCTCTATTTAAAATCCATTCGGTATGTGTGCCGGAGGCTAATTTAAGAATTTGTGGGTGATGAAAATGATCTTCGTCATGTGTGTGTAAAGGTAGGTTATAACAAATTGAGTCTTTATTTGGTTGGCAATAACCTTGTACATTTTTATGGGAATTTGCTGTAAACATAATTGGTTTACGTGGCTTTTGATTAAAAACCATTTCGTATGGTGACATTCCTAGAGTTGTCGTGATTTGTGAATTATATGCTAAGAGAAATAATTTTACATCTGCTGACCATTCTGTGTATTTTGTATCATTTCCGTTTATTATACATCTGAGATATTCTTGTAGTGAACGGTTCATACCTTCGACTAAACCGTTTGTCCAATGTGCATGAAATGTACGTGGTTTGTGTTTGATGTTATATAAGTGGCATAAGGTGATGGTTTCATTATTTATGAATTCTGTACCGTTGTCTGTAACTAAGATTTCGGGTAATCCGAATTTAGCTATCCAATGTTCATGAAGCGTCGTGTAGGCATAATAAGTGTCACAATGCGGTACTGGGTTGAGTGCTACATATTGTGTAAATGCGTCAACAATTATGTAGGAGTTTCCTTCAGAGGATGGTGAAATTGGTCCTTTTGTATCGAATGAAATGCGATGATTAAAATATAAACTTTGTCCTTTAAAATCTTGTTTTTGTGCTATTTGTTTTTGATTTGGGTAAGGTTTATTTAATTGATATACTATACAATCATTGCATAATACTTTTATCCAAATTGGTGCATTTGGGAAATAAAAATTTTGTGTAAAGTTTGAGTATGTTTTCTCTGATCCGGAGTGTCCTTTCGTATTTTGGGTATGTGAGATGTTAAAAGCTATTAATATCATACTTAAAGGAAGACAGGGAACTTTACAATCATTTAATTGATATTCTAAAAGATCTGTAATTTCATTAATTGCTGTGTTATTAAATTTTCGGAAATATCGGAGGAGTGTTTTATTTCCTAAAACTGTGGTATGTGCTTTTACGGGCTTAGTTTTGTATTTGTGCCATGATTTTAATTGTCTAATTACTGGTTCGAAGTTTTGATATTGTTTTAAAAGTTCAAGTGTAATTTCATCTGTTGGAGGGAGAAAAATGTTTTCAATTTCTAGTTTTGATAGGGGAACTGTGTCAAGTGGGTCATGCAGGTCAAAAACTTGATTTATAGTGTATTTTGAATAATGTGTTTGTGGTCCTGATAAATTTATTTTATCAGTTAAATTTTCTTTTTCAATTAATGGAAAAAGGTCTTTTTTATGCGAGTGGTGTTTTATTCTTTTTTATTGAGTGTTATTTTTTATCCATTGTGAGTATGGAATTGGTTTGAAAGTTGATGTTCCTAGTAAATCAACTTCGTAGTGATTATTTTGGCAATCTAAGTAAAGTGGAAAATGTTGTAGGTTATTTATCTGTTATTGATCAATGTCAGTTTTCACTGCATATTTGCATTCTAGTCGGGGTGATGTTTCATCTTTTGCGAGATAAAATTTAATATTTTTTGGTATTTCAACTGTAGTTTTTCGTGTGAGTAATTCAAGTGCCGTATTTCGACTTAATGTATCTGGTAACGCAAGATTTTTTCCTGCTGTAGGTTTGGAAATTTCATTAGAATTAGTTGAAATCTATAAACTCTATGATTTGGATTGGATTTTTGTGTAAAGAGAAAAATTGTTGGTTTATGATCTGTGAACAGAATTGTTGGGTGTTTTGATCCAAGTATTAGAAATTCATATTCTGTAAGTGTATAAATTATAGCTGTACATTCTCTCATTAGAGTTGAGAGTCGTAGTTCTGCTTGAGTGAATAATCGTGAATTTGTTGAAATAAGATTCATTTTATTTGTACCACTATGTGATTGTAGCAATGCTGCGCCGATGCCAAAATTTTAAGCATCGCATATTGCATAGAATGGTTGATTTGGGTCTGGAATTGTGTTTGACATTTGTTCGGTTACAAGTTTTTTAATTTCTTCAAATCGTGTTTGATGTTCAGTGGTCCATTCAAAGTTACTTTGTTGTCTGAGGATATTATAGAAGGGTCTTAAGTAAAATTGCATTTTATAAACATATTTGCTTAAGAAATTTAACATTCCAAGGAATTCTTGGATTTTCTTTTTGTTTGTTGGTGGCTAAAGTTTTTGAATAGCATCAATGCGTGATTTTAATGGAGTGATAGTGTTTCGTTCAATATTATGTCCTAAAAATTTAACTCGTGTTAGAAAGAAGTGTGATTTATTGGGAGCGGCCTTCAGATTTTCGTTCTGAAGTATTTTATGATACTGTTCTAAAATTGTAAACATTTCTTCTTTGGTTTGTGATTGCATAAAAACATCGTCTAAATAGGTGATTGCGGTTTTCTTGAGTATTAGTGGTCTAAAAATTTCACTCATGAAAGCTGAAAAAGCTGCTGGTCCTATGGATATTCCATAGAATAAGCGATTAAATTCATATTGCTGATTTCCAATAACAAATTGTGTTAAACGTCGTGATTGTTCATCTAGTGGCATTTGATTGTTTGCACTATTCATATCTGCGGTTGTAAAGTATTTTCCATTTATCTTTATTAAGATAACTTGTATTGGTTCAATAGGCCAATTGCATTTTGATTCATCAATTAGTGAATTAAGATATCTAGCGTCTAAAAATATTTTTAGTGATTCGCCTTTTGCTAAAATGATAACAGGGTTGATAAAGTGTTACATTTTGGTTGTTCTTTTTTATTTACTGGTGAGATAATTTTGTATTGTTCTAAGATGTCAAGTAATCAATTTACTTTGTCGTGTAAGTGAATTGGTACTTTACTAGCTCTTTGTTTTTTGAAAACTGCGTCGGGTTTTAACGGGATATGTAGTGATGAACTGTTTTTTCCAACGTCAAATTTTGATGTTGCTTAGACTGTTGAGTTTTTTAACAGTTGCATTGCTAATTTATCAAATTCGGTTTGTGTATTTGTGAATGTTCAAAATTAAACATTGTTAAAAATTTTTGATGTTCTTTTGTGTAATTTATTATATTGAATGTTGAATTAAAATATGGTTTTTTTGTGAACTAATCTGTGTTTCTTTTTTCATTACTTATTATATTATTCATGGATAATTTTTCGTCAAGAATTTTGGATTGGCAAATATCTAATAATTGGAGTATATTATTAACGCGGTAGGCTACTTCATTTATAGGTGAAATTGTAGCATTTGTTTCACAATATCCGAAAAGTCCTTAGGGTAATGTTACTTGATATGGTGTATTGTTATACACGTGTAACGAAATGATATCGGAATTCGTGTTTTTCAAATAATTGATAGATGAGATCGTGATTTTGAAAAATTTGTGAACAGGTTTAAATTCGAAGTCTGACATATAAAGTTGTTGTTTATTTTGACTTTTATCATACTGGTGAACTTGTTTTATTGAAAAATTATATATATTTCCTGATAGTGGTTTCAGGTGTTTCCGTTGTTGATTGTAAATTGGGTAAAATTTTCAGAAGAATGGTGGTTGTTTGTTTATTCTTTGGAAGAATGTTAGAGCTGTATTTTTTGTTTTGTGTACTTATCTTTGATTAGTATTTTACTAGTTAGGATGTTGATTGTTGGTATATTTTTAGATATAAATGGTATGCCAATGATATTGTGCTTAATATCAGTAATATGAAATATTTGTTTAAACGGTTTGTTTAAAATTTTATTTTGTTCCATTGTTCTCGTGGGGAGAAGGAATATTTGGATTTTTCCATAATTTACTAATGTTGATCCTTGTGCTGTTGCTAGTTTACTAGAGGTTGCAAGAGGCGTTAATTTTGGATGTAATGTTTTGATTTCATTCCATGTGGGAATATTAATTAAGCTTGATTCTGCTCCTGAATCAATTAAAAAATCAATTTCAAGATCTGGTGGTTAAAATTCTTTGTTTCTTGGGCTTTCTAAGAGAAATGGAATAGTCCAAATTTTGTCTCTGGGTTGTTCTTTCTGAATATGTTGATAAATATGTTTTGTGTTTGAGCATTGTATTTCATCTTTTTCATCGGGCTTAATTACCAAGTTAATTTCGTTTACTTCTTGTGTAGTTTGTGTAGTATCACTGGGTCCAATATAATAATTGTGAAGGAGTTCCAATTGATTTTCTTTTATATGTGAAGTAAAAGGTTGTTCATATATGATAGGTTCATAGTCGTTTTCGACTGTTATCATTTTTACAGAGATGGTAATATCTGTATCCTTTTCTGTATCTGACGATTCACAATTTATATGATTTAGTTGTAGTTCGTTACTTCCTGTGTCATCAATACCTGGGGGATCTGATGTTGTTTCTTCATTTTTCTGCACTTGATTAATGTGTCTTTGATGTTTTGATGTGCTACTTCTGTATCGATGTTTAGAATCATGATCATGGTTATTATTCCTGTTTGGTGACTGGGAATCATTTCTATATCGATTATTGTAACTTGAGTTTCGATTTTGTGAATTATTTCGTGATCTGTTTTGATAATTATCATTTGATCTGTGATAGTTTGATCTATTATATGAATTTTTTTTGATCGATTGTTCGGGTAATTCTGATTTCGATTGTTTGAATAACTTCTATTTCTATTATGTGAATAGTTTCTTTTTCTGTTGTATGATGATTTTCGTGATCGATTATGGAAATAGTGTCTCTTCTTTGGGTTTGATTGGGAACTGGATCCAGAAACAAATTGCGTTGTTTTGGAATTTGATCGTGAATAGTTTTTTTGGTTATTTTGGCTATTCGGTCGATTACATCTATTTTGTGAAGAATTTCGTGTATTTCTTCGTTCTGGTGATCTTCCTCTATAACTTGAGTTATATGGTGATTGATTCCTTGTGTAATTTGTGTTGTTCGGAAGTGGTTTTCCTGAGCTGTTATTACTATAGATATTTTTATTTGGTAGATTTTGATCTTTTTTCATGTATTGATAGAACGATTTATTTGGTTCTTTATGCTTTTGAGGTTTATTCTGATTGTCTTGTTGTTTTTGTCTACATTCGGAAATACTGTGTCTGTAACGTCGGCAATAATTACACCATTTTTTGAAAGATGGTTTGCCTTTAAAGTTTGGATGTTTCTCGTAGATATTTAGTATTTCAGTAATTTTTTCAATCAGGACTGTATCTGATTCCTGTATGTTATTCATATGTGTAGTGTTTGTTTCAATTCGATTAACATATTGTAGTTTTAGATTTTCTGTTTCTCCGAGTTTCATTGTGATTTCTGCTAGTTCTAGCTTATCTACTAGTTTTCGAAAATCTAACTCTGGTTCTCGAATTGAGGAAGGATGAGATGCTCTCTTTTTTATCGCTATTTTCCTTAATTGAAGTGTTAAGGTCATAATTAAAATTTCTGTCATTTTTGTGTTTTTATAGTCATGTGTATTAAGTGAGTATTCTTTTCGAACTAGTGTTTCGATACGTACTGCTAATTGTTTGATTGTTTCATTTGGTAACCTGCGAATTTCATTACATAAAACTCTTTGGTGTTGTTTGTTTCTTTCAGAGTCAAACATTTTTGAAAATTCTTGTGTGAATCTTTTCCAGTCTGATTTTATTTCTATGGGTAATACTGAAAACTATTTTTGAGCTGCGCCATCTAGGGTTGTTTGTATTAGTGCTGTGCGTCTATGTATCCAATTTTGATGTAGTGGTGTAATAATTGGTTCTGGTCCTATAATTAAAATTAAATTTGCTGTTACTGCATTTAGATAATCTTCTACAGAATATTCAGGGTCTGTTCCTGTGAATACCGTCAGTGGTTTATTGGATGTAATTGATGATCCACCCATGAGGTATGTATTCAATGTCATTTGTAGTGATTCTGCGGCATTTGGCATTTGTGAAAAATTTGAAAGTTGATTTTTTGTTATTTCGTGTTGCTGAAGGTAATATGGAAGCGGTATTTCATTTTGCATTTGAGTTGGTTGATAAGAATGCATTAACAATGGATTTTGTGGTTGTATTGGTTGAAAATACTGTGTGTTAAATGGGTTTTGTATATACATTTGTTGTGGATTTTGTACATCTGTTGGGTTTTGTGGGTAAATTTTTATATTTCGAGATGATTGAGATTGTCGCGGTCTCTGTGTGCGATATTCTTTAGTATATGGTGCAAAAATATCTGGTTGGTGATAATCATCTTCATCAGATGATAAATAGTTTGTATTATATGGTGTATGTTGGTTATTTTTATTTTGTTGAAAGAATGGGTAATTTTCACTATAATCCTGTGGAGGTTGTGGATTATCTGGAAAATTTATTGAATTGGTCGATGTTTTTGGGAGATTCCAATAATGGGAACATACGTGATTTAACTTTTGTGTGTTTTTTGGGGAGGTTGGTTTGTTCTTGGTTTGTGAGCATAATTATAATTGTGTTCTGCAAAGGTATTTCTTGTGAATGGTTTTCGTGTTTTTGACGGTATTGTCATTGGTCTAAACGTTTGATAATCCTTATGTGAATATTTTGGAGCAACCGAAGGTTTAACGGTTGATTGTAGGGTTACCTGTGTTAGTGACGTATTTGTATTTTGGTGTTGTCAAATTAGGGTGTATTGGTGAAGTACTTTGTTGTGTAGTTGTTGTTGTTTGGACGATTTCTTCATTTATGAAGTGTGATGGTGTTTGAATATCTTGTTGTGTAAGATTTCTCGTTCCATTAAGGTTTTCATTATGTATGACGGTCGAATTTAAACTGTTATTTCGTGTATCAGGTAAAAATGTATTATAATTCAATGGTGTTGCATCAATGGTTAATGGTATTACTTTTACATAATCTCTGTGATAAGATTTTGTACTTATTGCTTGACTTGAGATAGCTTGTGGGATATTTAGAAATGCACGATGAGACCATTCAGTGTCCCAAACGTAGTCTGATTGTTCTGAAAGAGCAGTGTCGTCATTTGTATTTTGGAGTCTGAAATTTTTTCTTGCTTGTGAAATTAAATCTAAATTGTGGGTGAAATAATCTATTATAAACCATGCTAAAATCTTTCGTAAATCATGTTTAGTGTGTTGTGAAACATCATCTTTAGTGAGATTTTTGCGAAGTATTTGTAGAAATGTTGAAAATACTGTGATTTTATTTCTTACTTTTGTATGTCTGGATGTTTCAGTTGGTGAGATACTTTTAACTTCTGTTTTTTCTAATATAGATATATAACTATAAATTATTGCAAAAACTTCGTTGGTGAATATAGAGTTTGCTCTTTGTGAATTATGATATTGTATGCTTTTGATATACTCTATGAATACTTTTGAAAATCCTAATTCAATATCGTCTGTTTGAATTACATATTTACGATGGGCTGTATTTGGTGTGCTGAATTCTATGGTGTAGATTCCATATTGTTGTGTTAGATTACAAATGTCTTTGAAACAATGTTCAATAATTTGTCTTTTGATTTTTACATCTGGAAATTCTTGTTTGCATGGACTGATTCCTGGTTCAAACAAATTTACGAGTAAGTTCTTGCAAAAATCATGTTGTCCTCTATCATTTGAAGTTGTTTCTGAGTCGGAAAAATATAATTGATCATGAATGGGACAATTTTTATCTATTGATTTTTTAAATTTATATAGTTCGTCTAAACTGTTGGCTTCTGATTCAGAAAATGCGTTTCTATTTTTTGAAAATCTTTTTCGTGTGATTTGTCTTTGTTTGTTTATAATTTTTCTTTTTATTATTGTCGTTTTGTTCGAATGTATCCAACTGTTTGTGTAAGTGGAAAGATTACAAGATCGTACTTTTTAATATCAATTTCACAGTTATGTAAAACGATTGTTTGTTTTTTTCCTAAATTTTTTGAATGACATAAGGTTTAGAATGAGGGATGCAAGAAGTTGTTAGTTATTTCTACTTCCTTAGTCTGTTAGTCCTTACTTTTTTTGTTAGCTTAACCTGGGTCTTTTTGTTCAGGGTTGGAGAGAAAAGTATATCGATTCCGAAGAATGATTTTTTACTTTCTCGTGGCTAGTTTAAGCTAATGTGTTAACTTACTTAATCTTACTTAGGGGTAGTGATTGTGTTCAAGGGTTGGAGAATAGTAAATCGATCCACAAGACTCAGGTATAATTAGAACGCAAGTAGTTCGTTAGATACTATTTTAAACTTACTAAGTCTAAGATCTATCCTGGGTCTGGTAAGAGGAGGGTTCAAGTGAAGGATGAATAACCGAAGTTCTTCACTGTTTATCTTAATTTGAATGGTTATTTTTATTGAAAAATTTCTATTAGTCCTGGGTCTTTTGGAAGGGTTGGATAGCGAATCGACGTTTGAGGTCGTTAAACATTTGCTAAGTGGGTAGAGGAGAACAAAATTGTTCTTTTTGATCCAAGGATAGGCTTTGATGATCAGGTTTTAAAATTTAATGAGATAGAAAATTTATTAAGATCCAAGGATAAGCCTTGATGATCTGATTTTTAAAATTAAGTGAATTTAAGTTTAAAATGGTTTAAACTTATTTAAGAAAAAGATTTAGTTTTTCAATGATGTTAGTGAGCTTATGATTGCTGTTATGTTTAGGTGATGAAGCTGGGACAACAGAAGATTTATGATTTCTAACAACTTATTGTCATGCTACTAATTTTTATTTTTATTTTCAATAAAAATCTTTCAAATACGTTTTGTATAATACTGCAGAAATTACGAAAACGATCTGAGATCTTTTTATCAATCGTTATTGTACATTAATAATTTTGTTTAGCGGCTGAAATGATCATGAAGATTTACTTTTTTATGTTTGCAAATGAAAATCTAAATTCATTGCTAATAAGATTCTAAATACAAAAGTTTGTGTTCGCTTTTGCCGTACAACCATAAAACTAAATGGTAAGTTTTTACTTAGTCGTATATCGTCTCTTGTCCGAGGTCTTCTTCCAATTCCGGGTAGTTCTAGTATCGTTCGGAATATTGGCTCTGATCTATTGAGTCGGAGAGACATTTCAATTAAATTATTATCGTGTAATATTTTGAAAATGTTTTGTCTAAATGCTAATCTATATTTGGTTAGTTCTAAGCTATTAAGGTCTTATTCGAGACTTATGGTCGCACCAGATGAGTTATGGCCGATGTGGTTAACTCATAGAGTAATTTCGGATAGGGTACACCGTCTGCTCGTCACGCTATCTTATTTTCGGCCGGATAGATTCGTGCAACTTCTTAGTCTAATACTGATCCTAATCTTACTCTTATACTTACTAGTCTCAGGGTGTTTAACTAGTCTCTGCTAGGCTCAATAGATCTAGGGTATACTGGTTTATTGCGGCTGCTGAAGTTCTGTTGGAGAGGCAACTAATTTCTAAGTTAAATTCAAATCTCTCTGGTGCTGAAATTACAAGTAATTTCAGCACTTACAAATAAGTGGGTTGTTAGTTAGATGGATTATGATTGGTTAATATTAAATATTTTACAGTGGTAAAATATCCAATTTATCCAATTATAAAATGTAGTTTAGATCAGGTTCCATTGTTTTGGCTCAGAAAAATAGTTAAATAGGGCTTTGGCTCAGAAAACATTTTACTTGTTTTCAATTTATTTGTTCCCAATTTGTTCTGATAATTTTTCTCCACTCTTTTTTATTGCTTATGCTCCCTAACCTTATAAAAGCCCCTTGTCGCCTCTTCAGCATTTCGCTACCTCCTCCTACCATCTAAACTAGAATTTTGAAAAGCAAACATTCGAATCAAGGTTTTTACGTTCTATCGTCTAGTTAGAAAATTCACATCTCGAAAAGCCGGTCATCTCAGCTAACAAAATGATCCTAAATTAGGTGCAATTTGTTGGCTGGGTAGTCCAGGTTTTTGACTTTTGAGGCAAAACACCCGAATCTAAACGACCTAATTCGAATATTTGCTTTTCAAAATTGTCTTAGTTTTTTTTGTTTGTGTATAAGTGAAATGTCGTTAATGGTGGGTCGGCAGTGGTTCGAATCCTTGAGGGGGAATGAGGCGAGGTGACGCCCGCCAATCACCAACCCCCTACTGCGCCTCTGATTATAATGACAACTTTTTAGACAAAACTTTTCCATTTTTATCGATTCTCATCCATGAAACTTCTGAGCCATCAAAAAAAGACTGCATTGCTCCATAAAGTCAGATGATATTAGGTTCACTTTATAACAGATTCTCTTAACTATCTCCCTCTTTCAAGAAAATGGGGGGATTGTTGTGTAGTAAGTCAGTCAAGTTTTCGACCAATCAAAATGCAGCAAAATTAGAATGTTCATACAATGCTGTAGTGGCAAAATACTGTATTTAGAGTGGGCATAAGGATGATTTGAATTATAATTGGAAAACGCATGAAATTTGAACTTTAAGAAACAATCTTCTGAAATGGGACCAATTTTGGACAAAAAGGACTATGACAATAATTGTTAGATTTTTAGCAGAATTAAAACGGTGCCATTCATTTTGCAAAATTCGGTGTGCAGACCAACAATGTTTAAGGAGGGTAGAATCTCCAGAACATTGTAAGAAATAAAGTAATTTTGCTTGATAGACAGAAATTTTTGTTTTTACTTCTTAAATTTTTGTTGGGCTACATACAAGGCTCATTTTGATACAATGTCATTTTTCGACTTTGTAGTTTTGATGTGATGTTTGATTAACTAAGAAAAACAACAAACGATCCGCTTTAGATAATATAAGGCGACAAATTTTGAGACAAGCGAGGATTTTTAGAAAATACAATCTATCGCTGCATTAACATGTAATAATTCGTAGTAAATCAGGCAAAAAAAAAATTTTTTTGTCAAAAACCGAATAAAAAATTGAAATTTCTTCAAAAGAAGCTAATTTTTTTGTGAGCTTTTTGTATTCATCTGGTTATGCGAGAGTTCAGCTTACAGCAAATTTTATAAATCAAATCACACCCCAATTCCAATGTCAAAAAACTAACCGTGTTTCAAACTCAGGATACATGAATACTTCTTCAATTCTGATGTGTTCTTTTTCTGAATGAGCGTACCGATAGTCTCTAAAAGTGAGAAATCTGTCCGGGTAGTTCTTCAACCCTAAAAATCAACTTTTACTTCAATTAATCTAACAAATCTAGGTTTCTCCAATTCAGAAATGGTTAAAGTAAGCTCAGTTGTTCATTGCGAGGCCAACATGGGTATTTAGTGAAATGTAAGCGGATTCCTCAACAAGGATGCTATGTTTGATCTTTTGTTTTCTTTGATCGTTCCGACAAATTTTTAAACATATTTAAAGTTTTGTCTCTGAATTCCAGAAATAATGCGCATATCCGTGCACAGTTTGGCCTCATATTGTTTCTGAAGAGCACTGTGGTTTTTTTCAGACTTATAGACGAAAATAGAAGAAATGTATGGTTGGTTTAATTTTATTAATTGATTTGAGGTAAAAGGTTTTCAGATAAAGTTTCTGAAAGTGCTGAGCGGTTTGGATTCCGTAATTTGGATTCCAAAAAATTATTCGTAAAAACCTTTAAGACTTGAAAAAAAACTGGCCTGAATAATTTCGTGGTCAGGCTAAATTATCAAAATACAAAAATTGAAATGATCCCAAGTTTTTTTGGTTTAAGCATTAATATTTTTTTTCAATTGATTTTAGATTTTCTGAGCAAAAATGGGTTGTAAAAATTTGTACTATTTTCACGGCGTCTGTGTCATTATCTTCCAGGTGGAACGAAAGTTCTAATGAAATTTTTGTCCTGCAAATGTGTGTTTTCAGTGCAAAAACGGTTATAAAGTTTCTAGGATAACTTTTTTCTAAAAAACTGTATGGCGTGCGATTAATCCATCTATCAAAAGCTAAAATAAAAGTTTTTCCTGATAATTCGTTCAAAAAAATATACGAGGGAGCTCAATAAAAAAACTGGCTAAGTGGCAATAAACTCAAAGATAACCTGTATTTGGATATTTACCAGCTGAATTGAATTGTTAAGGGCTGAAAAAACAAATTTGTAAAAAACTGGTGATTGAAACTCGGGTCCTAGTTTTTGGCAGTTGAAAGCTTATCTCATCTTTTAGAATTAAAATGAATAAGTCGTGGTTCACAAAAATTAGTGCTTTTTTGGTTCAATAGAGTGAAATAATTTGTCTAAACTATGATAAGACAAAAACGTATACATTTTTTGCCGGCACACCTTCAATTTTT